>NC_088399.1:40453058-40753058 GCF_034236695.1 Oncorhynchus nerka
ATGTTGTTTCCTACCCTCACCACCTGGGGTCGACCTGTCAGTGATTCTGCGGTCTGTACTAGTATTTGCACTATGTAGTGTGTGCGCAGAAAGTCCAGTTGCACAGGGCGGGGTCGTGTTTTGTTTGTGTAGATCTGATTTTCTAACCTGAGTGTGTGTATGATATAAATGAAATTCTGAAAGACAAACCAAAGACATACTCAAACTGATACAGTGCCAACTTTGCGTGCAGTGCCAGGGATGACCAGAGGAGGGCCAGCTTCTTGTGAGATTCCAATCCATACCAAGCAATAAACTGCACCAAACTACCTTCATAGTAAGAGCTTAAACCATTGACAGTGTTTTCCAATCAGTTGCACTATCAAATATGAGAGGAGAGAACAAACTGCTTGTGTGTGTGTGTGTGTCTCTGACCTGGGTGTGTGCTGGGAGCCTCTCTCCAGGCCCTCTCCAGGCTGTTGTGTTGCTTGGCTAGCTGTTCAATAGTCTCCTCCAGGTGGTGGCGCTGTTCTCTCTCATACTGCAGGGCTCTCTGCCACTTTCGGCTGTGTGTCTCTGCTACGTCCAGGAAGTCCCGACAGGCCTGCAGCCACAGAGGTGACAATACATCCATAACACATCTACATCTACAGAGCTTAGCTACACCACACAGTCAATATGTAATAAACACTTCTATTGATCATGGCATTGAGAGTTTTTAATTGTTGTATTGATTAAAGCATTAGATTGACTACTAGCATTGGTCATACAGAAAGATCGATTGAAGTAGCCAGTAGGCGTTGTACTGAAATGTTAGCAAAGTGTTAGCAGCAGTGAGTCGGTCCTCACATTGATCATAGCATTGGAGGTGATGCGGAAGAGCGTGGCACGCTCGTTGACGGTCTTGAGTTTGTCGGTGCCGTCGGTGGCCGTGCGTAGGTCCTCGAGCTCGCTGAGGGATCGCTGCAGGGCGGTGCCGTGTTTGCCGATTAGCTCGTTGCAGGTGCTCAGATCGTCCAGCTTACTGGCCAGGGTCTTTAGAGCCCCCTGGGTCAGGGCCCGGTCTGGCTGGGGCACGGGGGCCTCATCTCCAGAGTCATCTGCAGACCAGCCACAGTGGAAGGCAGAGTCAGAGGGTGCAGCACTGAGTTACCATGCATTCAGGCATTTGCTTACGAAGCCAGATTCTTAGAATAGCACTTATAGCTTGATTCAGTCTGTAAGTGGAAGACATTATGATTGATTTTGAGGGTGGAAAGTGTTTTTTTTTTTCATGCCGTAGGACGGTCACACTCATTTAAGTTTCCATTATGTACCAAGAAGGTGAGGCATAGATACTGTGGACACTTATAATTGTGACGCACGTAGATATAAAACAACTTCACACTGACAAATAGACATGGAGACAAAGGAAAGGGAGGGATCGATGGAGATCTATTACGTGAAGTCATGTATGGGAATAGATGGAGAGAGTGTGAGGGATGGAAAGATATATTAACTCTACACACTGTCGTTGCCCCCCCCACCGGAAAGCTGTGAATGACATTTCCACCGTTGCCGTGGAAACATAGGCCCATGCTGTTGCAGGGCTGGGTTATTTTTAGCAGCAGGAGGGAGAAAAAAAAGATGACGCACTTCACTTCCCTCCGCTCCTCCCCGTGTTGGTATGAACGGGGCCATCAGTCACAGGCAGCTGAGAGGAAATAAATAGGCCCGTAGCAGCAGAGACAGACATAATCCTGGGGAGGGATCATTATATGGACCTTAAGGCACCCAGAGACAGGGAGAAAGGACTTCTCCGTGAGAGAAAGAGCAGCAGTGTTACAGTCATCTAAGAGCTGCTGGAGTCTGGTGTCTGACGACCCGCCACGGTCACCTAGGTCCCCCCGACCTTACCATCTGCATCCGACAACAACAACAGCGTCACCTGGAGTCTACATCATTGACACCTCAAAACTCTTACATATTAATGACACTACAAGCGATATCTGCAAATAATGTTCTAAAACCATGACACTTTAAATAGAGAGATATAAATAGTAGGCTTCTCATTTCCATAGGGATATTTCTACAACTGGATCAAACTGTTGTGACTCCAATGGTTGTGAGTAAATTTGAGCATAAACAATGTAAGTCTCTCAAATGCCTACAGTAGATCCTACTGGGCTAAATCCATCAGCTCCTGCATTTGCCTGCTTCACATGACACATGTATTCATATATAAGCTACAATCTCCCATTCAGGCAGGTAGATTTTCTGAATCTAGGTCAGTGTCAGGCAGAGCAGCCATGGAGCTCCAGTGCACAGTGAAGAACTCCCATGGTGTCCAGATCACCAAAAAACTAACATGGTCCAAGTACACCAAGACAGCCGTGAAGAGGGCACGACACAACCTATTCCCCCTCAGGAGACTGAAAAGATTTGGCATGTGTCCTCAGAAGCTAACAGTGGGTTAATAGGCAGTTAACCCGCTGTTCCTAGGCCGTCATTGAAAATAAGAATTTGTTCTTAACTGACTTGCCTAGTTAAATAAAGGTAAAATAAAATAAAAATCCTCAAAAGGTTCTACAGCTGCACCATCGAGAGCATCCTGACGGGTTGCATCACTGCCTGGTATGGCAACTTCTTGGCCTCTGACCGCAATGCACTACATAGGGTAGTGCGTATGGCCCAGTATATCACTGTGGCCAAACTTCCTGCCATCCAGGACCTCTATACCAGGCGGTGTCAGAGGAAGGCCCTAAACATTGTCAAAGACTCCAGCCACCCTAGTCATAGACTGTTCTCTCTACTACCGCACAGCAAGCGGTACCGGAGTGCCAAGTCTAGGTCCAAGAGGCTTCTAAACAGCTTCTACCCCCAAGCAATAAGACTCCTGAACATCTAATCAAATGGCTACCCAGACTGTTTACATTGCCCCCATATTTTACACTGCTGCTACTCTCTGTTATTATCTATGCACAGTCACTTTAATAATTCCCTCAATTATCTCGACTGACTGGTGCCCCCACACATTGACTCTGACAATGTCAGTGACACACACACAACCACACACACACACACACGTACCTCCGACAGCTACTCGGCATGGTACTGCTATGACACCAGGTAGTTTACAACTGCATCTACATAGTCACCAAAACATGTCTGTATGAATAGGCACACCCCTGCTAAGACTGATATAGTAGTCTAAATGGACTGTGAGTAATATCTGCGATACAGTAGGACAGGAGGAGGGCTGCATGGTATGTTTGTGTGTGTGTGATCGTTAAGTACCCATCATCACTGTCATGTGTACCATCATCACTGTCATCTGTCATGTGTGGGTCAGAGGAAAACACGTCAGCAGATAATTGTTCGAGATGGCCCTTGTTGGCCCTGATTCTGAGACATCTCTCTATGATCCACCCCTGCAGCTGATGGAGAGGGAACCCACAATAGGGACGGCGACAGAAAAGATGCCAGGAAGAGGAGAGACAGCTACTGTTACTAGAATACAATAAGACCCTGACAGATGATGGAGATCGCAGCAGAGCTACCATCCAGTTAAAACAACTGGCGTGCCAATCTATTGTCACCTATGATGTCATTACTGAAGACCTCTGTAGTTATAATAATCAATCACCCAAAAGCCGATCACACGCAGACACACACATAGCCCATACAATCTCTCGCTCGCACGTACGCTCGTACACACACACACAAATGACTTCAGTAAACCCAAATCTGGTGAACTTCTGATGGGACAAAACAATATTAGAACAATATCAGTCACTGTTAGGATGTACAACTCCTTAATATGGCGGCAGCTCTTTACTGGTGCCCAACCTCATTGACTAGGGAATTAAGAGCAGAAACCATAAGACTGATACTGAATTAAAATCCACAGCTTTGGTAGAGTAATGTAGTTAGTTACCTTTCAGTCGGTCAACTCGGTATAACACAGCTTTGGAAGTGTAATGTAGCTAGTTCTCTTTCAGTCGGTCAACTCGGTATAACACAGCTTTGGAAGTGTAATGTAGTGTGGACGGACCACTAGAGGGCAGGCTGGGCTCATGGATAGTTGCCCAACAGAGCCTGGGAGACAAGGTAACCAGAGTCAATTAAGCACAGCTGACGGTACTAATGAGATACTCTCCTTCCCCTATAAAAGAGAGAATGGAACCAGAAGAGAGAGGGGGAAACTATCTCTGGAAGATGGCCACCGAGAGAGAGAAGCTGTGCTGAAAGAACCACTAAGACGGTGACAAAACCGTGATTTATGTTTGTTGTAGTTTAAAGATTATCCTATTGTGTTCTTGTTTCATCTGGAGAAGAAGATGTGTGTTTTTCCTTGGAAGATTTTTCATTGATTATGTTTGAATGTTTTTGTTGACAAAATACTCTCAATAGAGAACCGTGTTCAATCAGAAAAACCTTTTTCCTGACTCGTTTATTCCACCTTCCCGCTTTAGAGTGACACCCAATTACTTGGTACGCTCACATTGGTGGAGGATGCGGGCATTAGGTGGACGAGTGACACAAGGATAAGTGAGTAAATCAAGATTCTTCCAGTAGACCCGGAGGAACCATTCAAGAACGATGGATAACGCCCTACTACAACAATTGTTCACAGCACAGCAGACAACCATAGAACTCCTGCAACAACAGCTGAGCCGACTAGAAGAACCTAGAGTTAAGCCAAGAGCGGCTGCTCACGCCATCTTACCTCGTCTCTCCAAGGAGGATGATATTGAGGCCTTCCTCATGACCTTCGAAAGGACGGCCACCTTGGAAGAGTGGCCGCCCACAGAATGGGCGAGCGCATTAGCCCCTCTTTTGACCGGGGTGGCTCAGGAAGCCTATTTTGACCTGGATTCCCGCGAAGCTGCGGACTATGGGCGACTAAAAACCGAGATCCTGTCCCGGTACCAGCTGACTGCCAGAGATAGGGCTGTAAAGTTCCATCAATGGACCTATACAGCTGATCAACCCGTCCGTGCCCAGATCTTCGCCTTAATACGACTGACGAAACAGTGGCTAGAACCTGGAAAGGGAGTAGGACATGTGATAGAGACTCTCGTAGTGGACAAGATATTGAGAGAATTACCCAGTGACTTAAAAGGGTTGTGGGGCAAGCCAACCCGTTGTCAGCCGACGACATAGCCCAGGCGGTGGAAACATATCGGTCTACAGGGGAGTTGTTAAAAAGTGACAAGGAGGAACGGAAGGAGTCTTGCAATCCCGTACCACGACTCACCCCGGCGCGCTCGCCACCGAAACGTCCAAGCCCCTCCCGGAGGTGGGAGAAGTCAGCCACCACACAGCAGGGTCGGTGTTATAAATGTCAGTCTCCCAACCATTATGCTCCACAATGTCCTAGCAAGGATGAGCCCATGGTCACGGAGTCATCACTGCCTACCCCCACACATCCCGTTTTGAGGGGGCAGGATCAACACTGTTGGTTAGCAGAGATAGCCCCAGCCTCAGAGATTCCGGTGCAAGTCGAAGGACAAGATGTGGTAGCTATTCTCGACTCGGGAAGTATGGTTACGTTAGTAGAGGAGCGGATGGTGACCTCCGCAACACTGCTACCAGACAAAGTAGCCGTATCCTGTATCCATGGAGACACCCACTATTACCCCACTGTGAATCTGCCTATTCTCACTCCAAAAGGAAGGTGTACAGTCAGGGCCTGGAAAGTGCCGCAGCTGAAGGTGCCATTATTGATCGGGAGAGACTGTCCCTTATATAAGGAGCTTCGGCAGATGACGGTATGCACGGGAAGAAGGGGGACAGGAAAGAAGAGAAAATCCAAGCCCGAGGTAGTAGTCCTACAAGGAGACGTAGCCGCGTCCTCGTCCTCTGCAGCAGAGGAAGAAATAGCGACCCAACGTTTACGACAGATATTCCAAGAAACCACCGATGAAGACACATGTGAAGGGCTATACACAACGCAGGAAGGAAGGAGCAACCAGGCGCTAAGGGATATATTTGAAGCTCCATCCGAGGAGGGAACCTGGAAGGGATTCTCCTCGGTCACCCCTGATGGGGATGTGGAACAACCTCCACATCCTCTACCGAGGTCGACCTGCCCCATGAATTAAAGGGACAGTTCGGCACCTCGCAGCATAGAGACCCAGACCTAAGGGAGGCCATGAGGAAGGTGAAGGTGATCGACGGGAGGAACGTCGACGGATCAGGTGAGCCCCCTCTTCCTTACTATGCAATCAGGCGGGGTCTCTTATACTGGGTCGTACGACGAAGGGGGGAAAACCAGGAATTACTAATGGTGCCTAGGCCATACAGAGATACAGTTCTACAGTTAGCCCATTCCCACGTCCTAGGAGGACACCTGGCACGAGACAAGACTATTGACAGAATCATGCAGAGATTCTATTGGCCCCGGGTCACCCGGGATGTGGCCAGGTATTGTAGGACGTGTGATCAATGTCAACGTACAGCCCCACGGCCACACCTACGTAACCCTTTGATTCCTCTCCCCATCATAGAGACTCCTTTGAACGCATAGCTATGGACCTCGTAGGACCCCTCCCAAAATCCGCCAGAGGACACGAGTACATCCTAGTGGTTATAGATTACGCTACCAAGTTCCCGGAGGCCATACCCCTGCGTAACATGTCGTCAATTGCCAAGGAGTTATTCCTGATGTTCTCTCGTGTGGGCCTCCCCAAGACTATCTTGACTGATCAAGGAACCCCGTTCATGTCCCGGTTGATGAAGGACTTGTGTCGGTTATATCAGGTTCAACAGATACGTACAAGCATATTCCACCCTCAAACAGACGGGTTGTGTGAACGCTTGAACAAAACGATAAAAAGCATGTTGAGAAGGGTGGTGTCCCGAGACGGGAAAAACTGGGACATGCTTCTCCCACACTTAATGTTTGCCCTGCGAGAAGTACCCCAGGCATCCACTGGATTCTCTCCGTTTGAATTGCTCTATGGCAGACCCTGTCGAGGAATCCTCGACTTAGCCAAGGAGACCTGGGAGACCCAACCATGCCCCTTTCGATCCACAATAGAACACGTTACCCTGATGAGAGACCGCCTGTCAGCAGTGTGGCCCATAGTCAAGGAGCATATGGAGAAGGCCCAAAGGACCCAAGGCCGGGCCTATGATAAGTCTGCGACCCCCGTGAGTTCACCGTGGGAGAGAAAGTGATGGTGCTTGTGCCCACGGCCGAACATCGCTTGCTGGCGCAGTGGAGGGGGCCCTACGAGGTAATGAAAAGGGTCTCACCGGTCAATTACCTCATCAAGCAACCTGACAGGAGGAAGAAGGTCCAAATCTATCACATAAACCTGCTGAAGACATACCATGGACGAGAGGAGGAGGTGGCTTTGATGGCCCTGGAGAGCAAAGGAAAAGAGGAGGCTCTACCACAGGTGCGCCGTGGCCAAACTCTCCTACCGGAGCAGTCAAGACAGCTAGACAAGCTGATTATGAACTTCGGTCGAATATTCTCTCCATTCCCAGGACAAACAGATGTCCTGTTCCACCATATCCACACTGAACCCGGCAAGAAGGTGCATATCCGCCCTTACAGGATTCCCGAGGCTCGCAGAGTCATCGCTAAGAAAGAGGTGAGGGAGATGTTGAGGATGGGCGTGATCGAGCCCTCGACGAGTGAGTGGTCCAGTCCCATAGTCCTGGTCCCCAAATCCGATGGTAGTATGAGACTCTGCAACGACTTTAGGGGCGTGAATGCCATCTCTACATTCGATGCGTATCCCATGCCCCGCGTGGATGAACTCTTGGAGCGCTTAGGAAAGGCCAAGTTCATCACTACCCTGGATTTGACGAAGGGATATTGGCAAGTGCCGGTGGCTCCGGAGGATCGCCCAAAGACTGCCTTCGCCACTCCAGAGGGGCTTTTCCAGTATGTGAGGATGCCCTTCGGACTGCACGGTGCCGCTGCAACCTTCCAACGCCTCATGGATGCCATTCTACGGCCCCATCAAGAGTATGCAGCGGCGTACATAGACGATGTGGTCATCCACAGCGAGGACTGGGATAGTCACCTCCTGCGATTACGGGCGGTGCTCGTGAGTTTGGAAGCCACAGGGTTGACAGCCAATCCAAATAAATGCTGCCTGGGTTTGTCCGAAGCGGAATACCTGGGGTACACCGTGGGGAATGGGAAAATACGCCCACAGGCAGAGAAGACCAGGGCAATTCGTGACTGGCCTCGACCCCGGACCAAGCGAGACGTTCGGGCCTTCTTAGGGATAACAGGATATTATCGCCGTTTTATCCCGGGATATGCAACCATTGCCAACCCCTCACAAACCTCATCAGGAAAAACCTGCCAAACCAGGTAGAGTGGAAAGACGAGACGGAAGAGGCCTTTCAATTGTTAAAAGATGGCCTGTGTTCTGATCCCGTTCTACAGGCTCCGGACTTCTCACAAGAGTTCATTGTGCAGGTCGACGCCTCGGATACAGGGCTCGGGGCCGTACTAGCTCAGGGTAAAGGTGAAGCAGAGAAGCCGATTCTCTTCATTAGTAGGAAACTCAGCGATCGGGAACAGAGGTATGCGACCGTAGAGAAAGAGGCCTTAGCCATCAAGTGGGCCCTCGATTATCTCCGGTACTACCTACTGGGTCGGAGGTTTGCATTAGTTACTGACCATGCGCCCCTCACGTGGATGGCTGGTAAGAGAAACAATAACAACAGAATAGCCAGATGGTTTTTGTCTTTACAACCATTCTCTTTCCATGTCATCCACAGGGCCGGATCGAGGAACGGGAATGCAGACGCGCTGTCCCGACGCGACCAAGACGGTGCGTCTGGCGCCCGACCCTCCGGTTCGGTCCTGGGGGGGAAGGTATGTGGACGGACCACTAGAGGGCAGGCTGGGCTCATGGATAGTTGCCCAACAGAGCCTGGGAGACAAGGTAACCAGAGTCAATTAAGCACAGCTGACGGTACTAATGAGATACTCTCCTTCCCCTATAAAAGAGAGAATGGAACCAGAAGAGAGAGGGGGAAACTATCTCTGGAAGATGGCCACCGAGAGAGAGAAGCTGTGCTGAAAGAACCACTAAGACGGTGACAAAACCGTGATTTATGTTTGTTGTAGTTTAAAGATTATCCTATTGTGTTCTTGTTTCATCTGGAGAAGAAGATGTGTGTTTTTCCTTGGAAGATTTTTCATTGATTATGTTTGAATGTTTTTGTTGACAAAATACTCTCAATAGAGAACCGTGTTCAATCAGAAAACCCTTTTTCCTGACTCGTTTATTCCACCTTCCCGCTTTAGAGTGACACCCAATTACTTGGTACGCTCACAGTAGCTAGTTCTCTTTCAGTCGGTCAATTCGGTATAACACAGCTTTGGAGGTGTAATGTAGCTAGTTCTCTTTCAGTCGGGTCAACTCGGTATAACACAGCTTTGGAAGTGTAATGTAGCTAGTTCTCTTTCAGTCGTCGGTCAACTCGGTATAACACAGCTTTGGAAGTGTAATGTAGCTAGTTCTTTTTCAGTAGGTCAACTTCGTATAACACAGCTTTGGTAGTGTAATGTAGCTAGTTCTCTTTCAGTCGGTCAACTCGGTACAACACAGCTATGGGGAGTTTGCACACTGGCGCCCTCTACTGAAGAACATTAGAATCATGCCTGACAAGGCCAATGAACACCGTACCTCACCGGAAGCCCCGGCTTCCACAGGTGATAAACCCACTTCAGGGTCTACAAATTCAGAATGCTCACAAACAACCGGTTGTTCTTGTCAGCGGTTGGTTCATCTCCATCGTCCTGTAGGACGAGTACTGTCATGTGGCCATGTATCCCCCTCACAGGAAAGTTCCTGAGGTTCTATTTCGAGGCTGTAGCCTACGAGTTCTGTTCCTCCCTTTTGGGATTTCCCTCTCGCCTCACACTTTCACTAAAGTCTGCGGCTCAGCATATTGGACTACCTGATCAAATGGCTGGTGGTAGCGGAGTCAAGGGAGCATGTGGTGTTACATGCATCATTGCTGGTTTCTCATGTTCAGTCTCAGGGTTTCATAGTGAATCAAGAGAAGAGCTGTTTGACTCCATCTCAGCGCATTCCGTCTCTGGGTATCGAGTTAGACTCAGTCGAGAATCATGCCCTCGGTTTCCGGCTTTGCTTGGTCCAATTTTGGCTAGGTCACCTAGTGCATTTTCACCAGTGCCTGCATCTATTAAGGATGATGGCATCTATGATAGCAGTGGTTCGCTATGGGCTGTTGCGACCCTTCCAGCAGTAGGTGATAGACACTCTCTTGGACGTATTGCGCCATCTAAACCGCTCACCCCGTCATGCCTACAGGCTCGGTGGAGGGACCCAAGGCTGTTGTCACTGGGGACCCCCATGGTTTGAGTTATATCCCTCAAGGTGATCATGACAGACGCATCCCCTCGAGGGTGGGGTGCGCTGTGCGAGGGAAGCTTAATTTGGGGGTTGTGGACAGGGTCACAGAGCGTTCTGCACATCAGTTACCTGGAGCTTTGTCCCATTGTTGGCCGGCCAGTAGGTGCTGGTGAGGACCGACAGCGGGACAGGTCAACAGATGGGGAGGGGTGCGTTTTCGTCCCCTCTTATCCTTAGCTCGCTCCCTACTGCTGTGGAACAGTGCACACTTTCCCTCGCTCCCGGCGACGCATCAACGCGGGTGCGAATCTGAAATCTAAGTTGGGTGGAGGGGGGTTCAGTTCTCGGGGGTCTCCCAGATATGGGAAATGTTTGGCAGGGTCGATATAGACCTTTGCGTATTGTTGGCTGTTTTTCTCAATAAGGGACCTGAGTGTTCTGCTGGGAACAAATGCTCTCGCGCACCAGTGGCCTTGGACCCTCCTTTGCACGTTTCCCCAAGTTGACCTGATTCAGCCCACGCTGGAGAAGGTGAGTCTGGAGGGCTTGTCGTTGATCCTTGTGGCTACACATTGGCCCAAATGACCGTGGTTCGCGGAGATCATTTGCCTTTTAGAAGGGGACCGGTGGCAACTCCCATTGCGCAGGGACCTGTTGTTCCAGGCACATTGGCAGGTCTGGCACCAGCAGCCAGAGATTTGGAGTCTGGGGGCTTGGTCCCTTAAAAAGGTCCAATCTGATGGCAAAGGGATTACCTTTGAAAGTTAGCACATACAGTCCGCAAGGGCACCCTCCACAAGAGGGTTGTATGGGTATACGTGTTTGAGTTTTGGTAACAAAATAAAGGAATTGTTTCTTTTCAGAGCTCTCTAGTGGACATTTTTATGTTTCTACAGGGCATTTTCGAGCAGGGCAGTTTATTCTCCACCCTGAAGGTATATATGGCAGCTATTTCAGCATATCATGTGAGAATCGATGGTGCCACTCTAGGGGCTCATCCCCTGGCGATGCAGTTTTAAAAAAAGGTGTGAGCTGTCTGAGGCCGGTTTGTAAACCTATTGTGCCCACATGGGATTTGGCTTTGGTTTGGGATGTGCTGGGTGAGCCCACTTTCAACCGATGGAGTCTGTATTTGAAGATCCACTCCTACAAGACCCTCCTGCTCATGGCTTTGTCCTCGACAAAACGCTTTGGAGATCTCCAAGCATTATCCATTCACCCCTCCTGTATGAAGTTCGCCCTTGGCAACTTGAAGGTGAAGTTGTGTCCTAATGCGTCCTTCGCCCCTAAAGTCATGACTATGTCCTACAGGTCTCTAGCTTTTGAGCTTTTCGCTTCCTCAGTATGCTTCTGAGCAGTGGAGGTTACATGCCCTGTGTCTGGTACAAGCGCTACACATGTACATTTACTGGTCTGGGGTGTTCCGTGACTAACTTTTTGTCTGTTTTGCTAAACTGACTCATGGTAGAGTACTTTCTAAGCAGAATCTCTCCCACTGGATTGTGGAGGCCATTTCTCTGGCATATGATGTATCCACTGGCATATCAGTGTCCACTGTACTGTAAGCACTTTGAGCCATGGGCAAATGTAAAACCATCTAAATGGGCTCAGACCCTTCAAATCCTGTTGACTTAAATAATAAATGGTGAAATGGTTAAATAAATAAAATAAATAAAGGTTGAATAAAGAAACAAAGGACTTTAAAGTTTGAACCCATGTTCATAAACACACAAGCATACAGAGACAAACAAACCGTCCAGAGGGTAAGACTACTGGGGACAGAGGCAGAGGCCCACCCCTCTCCTATGAATGCAGAGCCTGAGAAAATCTGTCCTAAACCCTATCTGTAGAAAAACATACTTTACATTTAATAGACATATTACCACCATCTGTCATATTTAGGTCAGTTCAAATCAATTAGGAGGAAAAAGAAAGAGCTTCGACTCAGCAATTCCGCCAAGAAAAGCGAACATATAAAAGATGCCAAGTAACAAAGTAGCAGGTAAATCACACTTGTCCCATTGTGCAGCTGAAAAATTGAATAAGAGGCCCAATGAGGTTGATTGGTGTTCAGCTCATCAATCTTGTGAAACACTACTGGGAAATCTGTCATAGTTCATAAACACACACGAGTAAAGTCCCATCCAGAAATAAGCCTACCCCACTTACTGTCAAAGTGAATTAGCATGAGGACAAAAGAAAAACACCTTACATTACAACACAGGGCATTCATTCACACACACACACACACACACACACACACACACACACACACCCCATTATAGCTTACTTGACATTTCTGTCCTCAATATAATTATAGCAGGTAATCAATACTTACAGAGGAAAATTCATTACAGAGGCTGCATTCAATCTCTTTCTCTTCTCCTTACAGTGCAGACGGAAAGAAAATTCTCTCAATGAAAATATGAAGCAACCCTCCCTCTTACTCCCCTGCCTCTCTCTCCTTCACCTTCTCTTGCTTCCTCCTCTCTTTCCCTCTCACTCTCCATAGCAGAGTGGGAGGAGTTCAAATGCTGGAGGATCACTTCATTCAGCTCTGGCTGTCGTCATATTCAGAAAAAAGGGAGGGGGAGGGAGAGAGAGGGGTAGAGAGGAAAATAGAGAGCAAGTATGTGAGGGAAGATGGAAATGAGATGTGAAAGAGTGAGTAAGAGAGAGATAGAGAGACTGGGCCGCCATTACAAACTGTACCCTTGCACCATCCTTGGCAGTCACCCTCATTTCCACATGCCCACGAAGTGCAAATCAGAGACCTGGACTGAGACCAGCAATTGGTGGAGACATAGCTCAGAATTAGACTGTTCAATCAAGCCAATTTATTTTAAAGGACCCTAGAGTAGTGTGCCCACTTAGCAATGCAATGTGCAGAAAGGCCACATGATAGCACTGGAAGATTTTAAGAGAACAGACAACAAACCGCCAAAGTAAAATTATATTTAAATGTTGCGTTATACGTATATAGAGAAAACATGGTTACTTGTTCCATTTGTTTAGCACGTGCACCACCTTGTGGTTGATTCATGAATAACACTGGTAACCTTGACATTGAAACTACACTAAGATTTGTTTACCTCGGGTCCTTAACCTTTTAATTTTCAGAAAAGTAGTGGATGCTCTAAAGGTTAGTCAACGTCGCAAAATACATTCTCACCTTGAATGAGAAGAAAGCCCAAAGGTCAAATATTCCAGTGAGTTTCATATTGGTTTGATATAACCTTTTCATAATTTATAGTCCAATTCCTTTCAACAGGGTCACAAATCACTGTGTTCTGTACAGTAGTACGGCCACAATTCCTACAGTTTTGTCCTACTTACGTTATTTCTAAATATATACGAAGCTAAGAATTCTTTATCCACTCTCCCATTTAAAACCTCCCAATCCACCCAAATATGATTTTACTCTTGCTCGCACCTGATTGGTGCATCATGTGAGTGGTGTTGGCCTTAGCCTGTTGGAGAGCCGAGACCCAGCGCTGACTCTCCCCATCGGAAGTGGCCTTCAGGTGGTAGTTCCGCCCTCCGCTGGTCAGCACCAGGTGGCAGGTGTCACCCACCTCAATGTGTGCCGTCGCCAGGGTGATGGTGCCACGGCAAGTATGGGCCATCTCTGCCTGAGTCCTAATGCACAGAGACACATTCACACACAGACACACGTACACACACAGAGACAGGGGAGAAGAGGCTGCTGACTAAATCTAGTTCTACAAAGACAGAAATGATACATAACAGGGCATGCATACTCTTGCACACATACAAATCCACACACATGCAATTGTTTAATATTTCATAGCAGTATCTCACTTGAGCATAGCTGATGTGAGTGCTTGGAAGTGTGTTCGTATGTGCGTGTCGGTGCAATGTGCATGCGTTGGTCAGGGCATAAACTCTTTATACAGTGGTAGTACTCGAGAGTACAGTTACATAAACACACATGCCACAGAGGAGAGGGGAAAGAGAGGGAAAGTAGAGTTGAATCTACAAAGGAGCAGTGCATAAAACCCATTAGGCTCTATAAAAACACAGTGAACAAAACAGCTCCTCCATTAGGCTCTATAAAAACACAGTGAACACGACAGCTCCTACATTAGGCTCTAAGTCTAATGTGTTCAAACGGTATGCGCCCCACAGCCTTGGGGAGGCTACAGCTGCTGGAGTATGTCTGTGGTACTGAATGACTGAATGGATGTTTTTGCATTCACCACCAGTCCTTGCCTCTATGCTTTTCAGTTTCTCTATCTGTGTCCATCTCTCTTTGTTGTGAATGACGTAACAGCAGAGCTGTGCATTCCCACCCAAGACTGTAGGGCAGCCTGTAGGGCAGCCTACACACACACACACACACACACACACACACACACACACACACACACACACACACACACATGCCTCTGACTAATGCCTCACAATTAAAGTGCATAACACTGACTGACATCACTCACTATTCACTGGTTTTAGGGAAATGTGCCTAACAACTGGCCATTACTGAATCAGTGGACCACACATTTTTAAAGCATCATGATGCATCAGGTAGATCATGTCCTACATTATCATCATCATAATGAAATGTTAGGACCTATATAGATCCTCTACTTGTTAACGTACATAGAGCATACTACACTACATACAATGACAGTCGTTCCTGGAATAGAACATATCTAGGCCTAAATAAATCAAGTATATGTTCCAAAATATGATCTAAAATAGTATTCACAGGTTCATCTATAACAATTCTCTACATGACATTGGCAAAAAATATCAATGACTACATCATATAGGCGAAAATATATATTCACTCATTTGGAGTCTGATACGATTCTAGCAAACTAGATATTTTGGGGGGTTATGCTAATTGTGTCCAGCTAGCTCATTCTGCATTTATGCCATGTCATTGACTGTGACTAGAGAATTGCCTTCCTGTGGGAATGGGATGGATGAAGCTCATGGCATGCAGTTCTTAATTGCCACATAACGTTAGCTAAACATATTAAGATACTTGTTTTGATGAGTAATATTGGTCTAACTAGCTAGCTAGCTATGTTAGTTAAAAAGCCACGGCATTTATGTAAATTATGAACGTCAACCACATTCTATAGACTGTCAACTACACGTGTAATCTAAGATAACAGTCACTGTGGGATTGGTTTGATACAGCACTTGATTTTGCCAGGATTCATGCAGAGCTAGCTAGCCTGACTTGACATCTACAGTAGATAGCTAGCGCGTAGCTAGCTGCTAGCAAATATTACCTGTAATATGACAGAAGGCCGTTGCTAAGGACGAACCACCGGCGTTGGTAGCCCTTCAAGTAGTTTGTCCATTTATACAGCCAGCCTTTGTAGGTATCAGACCCCGCAGGTTGCCCCCCTGAAGAAGTAGGGGAAGGCAAACTCTTCACCGGTTCACTCATTTGCCCCACTGTCAGCGGTAGATGGAGTCAGAGCAAAGGAATCAACACAGCTGTAGGTAGCTCTGTGTGGAGGGACGATACAGCTAGCTAGCTTGCCTATGATTCATAGTACGAAAGACCAACACCGCACCTGTTTTACCCATCATGTAACGTTAACGCCGATGAGGTAACCCACTGTAATAGCTATTACTCGTTCAGCTAGATGGGGGGGTTGCCACGGGGATGGAGAGCGTGTTTAACCTTCTCCCTCTAACCTAGTTGAGCCTTCATCACGGGTCCTGATGAGAGGAAGGGGAGCGTGTGACGCAAATAGTGGATGGGGAGTCGACTCAAAAAATAATCGATTCCCCGACTCCTTGACCGTCGATTCCCGTTGTCGACTTTCATTTATGGGTGTCAAACTTCGATTGCGATAGGACTCCTCAACTCCTAACATTCATTATTTTTGCAACGAATGAAACTATTTACCGTAGTCTACTTCGAGAACACAAACTCTAGCATCTTTCACAGCAAAGAAAAAGCGAGCTAGTGATGGAAAGAGCGAAAAGGGAGAGGCACAGCCAGGAATGTCAGCTGAACTATTCTACGCAGAAGAGCACAAGAGCGAAGACCAAACACACACTCGTTTTTTTTATAGCGAAGATGAAGTGGAGCAGGCGAAGGAGAGAGAGGATCGGGGCAGGACGGGAGACAGCCAGAACCCGAGGGAGAGAGAGGATCGGGGCAGGGAGACAGCCAGAACTGTGCGCATAGTCTATATCTTGGTAATCTGTATCTAGCAATACTTCGTAATTTTACAAAAAGTATATTAAAGTATATATTCGTCTATCGATGAGTATTGCTAAGCTATCCTTCATAGTGCCAGAGGATTGAAGTTGAACATCTCCAAATGCATCAGTTTAATTATGCCTAAATGTGCAATAAAAATCATTGTCTATATCTTATTTAATGAAACCCCCTCTAAACTTTTTTGGAAATGACAAGTTCACTTTCTCATCCATAAACATAGCCAGGTGCAAATACGGTTCAGCAGCTCAAATCAACAGGATGTGGTGCATTGTTATTAGGAATGACGTTTACTATGGAGGGATCTCTAAAATAATGAATATAATCACACTTCATCAATTTAAATATTATAGGGAGACCTATACATTTAGCAGCTGGTCAGTGTAGCCTATTATCGTCTAGGCATGACGTTGAAATATATTCACGCCTACAGTAAAAACATCCAGGCTTCCATCATAAAGGTACATTTTTACAAAAAAGTAAGAATGACAGGGGGCAGTAGGGAAAACGAATCCTGTGTGAAACATCCTCTGAAATATGTACATACTTGGATAATAAATACAAAACCAACATCTCGGAGGGGTGGGGGTTATATCCCATGGGATCTGTCAAGGCTGCATACAGCAGAAATACCACTGAAATATTCTAGTTCCTACACATCACCTTCTTAATCAAAACAAAATATACCTTTTATAGGCAGCACCATTTGGGCTCCCGAGGCATCACTAAAGACCCTAGTTCAATTTCAGGCTCTATCACAACCGGCAGTGATTGGAAGTCCCATATGGCGGTGCACAATTGGCCCAGCGTTGTCTGAGTTAGCGTTTGGCCGGGGTAGGCATCATTGTAAATAAGAATGTCTTCTTAACTGACTTGCCTAGTAAGATAAAGGTTCAAAATCATGCTCATGTCAGTCCTCTAGAATGCAAATGTCTTCCTAATAGGACTCTGTAGTAATGAAATGGTTATCAATCAAATTGATTTATGAAGCCCTTCTTACATCAGTTGATGTCACATAGTGCTGTACAGAAACCCAGCCTGGAAACCCCAAACAGCAAGCAATGCAGGTGTAGAAGCACGGTGGCGAGGAAAAACTCACTAGAAAGGCCGGAACCTAGGAAGAAACCTAGAGAGGAACCAGGCTATGAAGGGTGGCCAGTCCTCTTCTTGCTGTGCCGGGTGGAGATTATGACAGAACATGGCCAAGATGTTCAAATGTTCATAGATGACCAGCAGGGTCAAATAATAATAATCACAGTGGTTGTAGAGGGTGCAACAGGTCAGCACCTCAGGAGTAAATGTCAGTTAGCTTTTCATAGCCGATCATTCAGAGTATCTCTACCGCTCCTGCTGTCTCTAGAGAGTTAAAAACAGCAGGTCTGGGACAGGTAGCACGTCCGGTGAACAGGTCAGGGTTTGATAGCCGCAGGCAGAACAGTTGAAACTGGAGCAGCAGCACGACCAGGTGGACTGCGGACAGCAAGGAGTCAACAGGCCAGGTAGCCAACCCAGACAGGAAGATCATGTCAGTGACTCAACCCATTCAAGTGACGCACCCCTCCTAGGGACGCACCCCTCCTAGGAGCACCAGTAAGCCAGTAATAGGGTTTGAGGCAGAGAATCCCAGTGGAGAGAGGGGAACCGGCCAGGCAGAGACAGCAAAAGCGGTTCGTTGCTCCAGTGCCTTTCTGTTCACCTTCACACTCCTGGGCCAGACACTCAATCATAGGACCTACTGAAGAGATGAGTCTTCAATAAAGACTTAAAGGTTGAGACCGAGTCTGCGCCTCTCACATGGATAGGCAGACCATTCCATAAAAATGGAGCTCTATAGGAGAAAGCCCTGCCTCCAGCTGTTTGCTTAGAAATTCTAGGGACAGTAAGGGGGGCCTGTGTCTTGTGACCGTAGCGTATATGTAGGTATGTACGGCAGAACCAAATCGGATAGATAGGTAGGAGCAAGCCCATGTAATGCTTTGTAGGTTAGCAGTAAAACTTTGAAATTAGCCCTTGCCTTAACAGGAAGCCAGTGTAGAGAGGCTAGCACTGGAGTAGGATGATCACATTTTTTGGTTTTATTCAAAATTCTAGTAGCTGTGTTTAGCACTAACTGAAATGTATTTATTGCTTTATCCGGGTAGCCGGAAAGTAGAGCATTGCAGTAGTCTAACCTAGAAGTGACAAAAGCATGGATTAATTTTCCTGCATAATTTTTGGACAGAAAGTTTCTGATTTTTACAATGTTACGTAGATGGAAAAAAGCTGTCCTTGAAACAGTCTTGATATGTTTGTTCAAAGAGAGATCAGGGTCCAGAGTAACGCTGAGGTCCTTCACAGTTTTATTCGAGACGACATCAAGATTAATTGTCAGATTCAACAGAAGATATCTTTGTTTCTTGGGACCTAGAACTAGCATCTCTGTTTTGTCCGAGTTTAAAAGTAGAATATTTGCCGCCACTTTTAGTGAGTTTGGTACACATCCGGTGGATAGAGAGCCATTTATTATGTTCAACATAGGAGGGCCAAGCACAGGAAGCAGCTCTTTCAGTAGTTTAGTTGGAATAGGGTCCAGTATGCAGCTTGAAGGTTTAGAGGCCATGATTATTTTCATCAATGTGTCAAGAGATATAGTATTAAAAAACTCGAGTGTCTCCCTTGATACTAGGTCCCAGCAGAGTTGTGCAGACTCAGGACAACTGAGCTTTGGAGGAATATGCAGATTTAAAGAGGAGTCTGTAATTGGCTTTCTAAGGATCATTATCTTTTCCTTAAAGAAGTTCATGAATTTATCACTGCTGAAGTTATCACTCAATTGCACTCCACATTGTCCTTTCCCACCTGGACAAACGTAACACCTACCTGAGAATGCTGTTCATGGACTACAGCTCAGCGTTCAACACCATAGTGCCCACAATGCTCATCACTTTACTAAGGACCCTGGGACTAAACACCTCCCTCTGCAACTGGATCATGGACTTCCTGACGGGCCACCCCCAGGTGGTAAGGATAGGTAACACCACATCTGCCATGCTGATCCTCAACACTGGGGCCTCTCAGGGGTGCGTGCTTAGTCACCTCCTGTACTCCATGTTCACCCACAACTAAGTGGCCAAGCACGACTCCAACACCATCATTGAGTTTGCTGACGACACAACAGTGATCACAGACAACGATGAGACAGCCTATAGGGAGGTCACAGACCTGGCAGTGTGGTGCCAGGACAACAACCTCTCCCTCAACGTGAGCAAGACAAAGGAGATGATCGTGGACTACAGGACAAGGAGGGCCGAACACGGCCCCCATTAACATCAGCAGGGCTGTAGTGGAGCGGGTCGAGAGTTTTAAGTTCCTTGGTGTCCACATCACCAACAAACTATCATGGTCCAAACACACCAAGACAGCCGTGAAGAGGGAACAACAGCTTTTCCCCCTTAGGAGACTAAAAAGATTTGGCATGGGTCCCCAGATCCTCAAAAAGTTCTACAGCTGCACCATCGAGAGCATCCTGACTACTTGGCATCCAATCATAAGGTGCTACAGAGTGTAGTGCGTACGGCCCAATACATCACTGGGGCCAAGCTTCCTGCCATCCAGGACCGATATACTAGACGTGTCAGAGGAAGGCCCAAAATATGTCAAAGACTCTAGTCACCCAATTCATAGACTACCGCACGGCAAGTGGTACTGGAGCGCCAAGTCGAGGTCCAAAAGGCTCCTTAACATCTTCTACCCCCCCAAGCTATAAGACTGCTGAACAATTAACCAAATCGCAACCCAGACTATTTACATTGACCCCCCCCCTTTATTTTTTACACTGCTGCTACTTGCTGTTTATTATCTATGCATCGTCACTTTAGCCCTACCTTCATGTACAAATTGCCTCGACTAACCTGTGTCCCCGCACATTGACTCCATACAGCCTCGTTATTTAATTTTGTGTTGCTTTTCATTTTTATTACTTTAGTTTATTTAGTAAATATTTTCTTAACTCTATTTCTTGAACCTCATTTTTGGTTTTGGGCTTGTAAGTAAGCATTTCGTGGTAAGGTCCTGTTGTATTTGGCGCATGTGACAAATAATTTGATTTGGTGTGTATGTATCCTTTTCGGTGTGTTTTGGGAGTCGAGCAAGAGTAGTGTAACGGTTCTCCTCGTCATCTGAGGAAGAGTAGTCAAGATCGGACCAAAATGCAGCGTGGTATGTGTCCATGTTAATATTTAATAAATCAACTGAACACTGAATAACAAAACAACAAAGAGATTGAAAGAAACAGACCTGTGAGGTGAAATACAAACACAGAACAGAAAATAATCACCCACAACTCAAAAGTGAAACCAGGATACCTAAATATGTTTCTCAATCAGGGACAATGATAAACAGCTGCTTCTGATTGAGAACCATACCAGGCCAAACACAGAAATCCCAAAACATAGAAAAAGGAACATAGACAACCCACTCAACTCACGCCCTGACCGTACTAAAACAAAGACATAATAAAAGAACTAAGGTCAGAACGTGACAAGTAGACTCTTTTCGACTCCAGTCACAGGAGTCGGAGTCGACTGCAAAACTCTTGGAGTTGTATGTCAAACACTGGTATAATAAAAATTCCAACCTAAATTAAGCTGTGTGATAAACAACTCAATTCCAGTCACATTTCGGCAAAATTAAGGATACTGCATTCATTGCTTCAAATGAAGAAAATCAACCATGACAAGAATGCTTTATTGCATTTCCAGTGTATGAAGCATGATGTTGCCATAGGATAAGAGGAATCAATATATGTAGCCTACAACTCATTTGAGTAAGCATATGCCTAGGATCCCAACCTAGTCTCAGAGCATTTCATATTATTCTTTACGTAAAATCAGGGACACTCCACTTCAAAGGGAAAGGGAAAGGGGGTACCTAGTCAGTTGTACAACTGAATGCATTCAACTGAAATGTGTCTTCCATTTAGTATGATATGTTAAGTTTTGTATGGTATGTATTAATTTGTGGATGTTCATCACTCATTCCGTATGATATGTTCCAACTTAAAATTCGTATTATGTGTTACGAAAATGCAAAACATACAATATTTTATGAATTTGCAAAATGTACAATATGTTCTGATTTCTAGCTAGGTTGCTACGGGTTAGGGTTAAGTTTAGGAGTTAGGTTAAATGGTTAAGGTTCGGGATAGCTAAAAAGGTTAAGGTTAGCTAACAGGCTAAGTAGAGCCAAAGTAGCTTGAAAGTAGTTGAAAAGTTGCTAATTAGCACAAATGCTAAAGTTGTCCGTGATGAGGTTCAATCTCACAAGCTTTGTGTTGCTAGATGTTCACATTATACGCCCACCCATTAACCATCAGTCTTATTTAAGTGCTAATTGGAGTGGCCCGGATTTAAAACATAATAAAACTAAATGCTCTGAGACCAGGTTCTGCATAAATTCTGCATAACTATTACACATTCAGTCCATAGAGAGCTCATAACCAGTTAATCCACAATATTCCATTAAATCTTGAGTGAAAAAAATTATAATTCCATTACTAAACCAGTAATACCGACCCATCCTTTTCCGATAAAAGATAAAACCAGCGACTATATTTTACTTTTTTTTATTCAACATTGTCAGAGAAGGGAGGGCATAAAAGGTTTAAAAAACATTTGCTTATCACAAGGTTTCACAAAAACTAATCTCCCACAATGCATCTGTACATGAGACTGCATGTATTTGCCACCAGTTCACAAAATGTTCAACCAGATCCCCAACATTTTTAAATAACACTACTGGTATAAAATAAAAAGGTTGCTGATGTTTAACTACCGAGACATCAAATTCTCACCATTAACCATTTATAAATATTGAGTTACAAGTTGAAAAGTTGAAAAAAAAATGTAACCTGTATGACATGAGAATTTATGCAAGCGTTGCATCCTTCAGTAGGGACGGTCTCTGCTGTCCTGGCAATGGTCTCCCCTGGAGAGGGAATAAACATTTCTGTTAACACATTTGTCCGATTTATTAACCTACATCTTTCTGATTTTGTATTTTCCTTGTTGTTCACAACTGTGCAATCGAGTCAGGACTGCTTACAGTGCTATCAATGCCATACAAAACATTCAAAACTCTATGGGGGGGTTAAATGTGAGAAGCCCAAGTGTCCATTAGAAGCTGGCTTGTTTGATGGGAGCTAGCTGAGGATGTGGATAATTCTTCACTCACTTAATTTCCATCAACTTGCCGGGGGGTCCCATACCCACCCTGCCTCGGCCGCCCATGTCATCCATGGGAGGGCCACCATGGCCCCTGCCTCCGAAGCCTCCTCTTTCCATGCCACCAAGTTTTGAGAATGACACAAATATTAATCTCCACAAAGTTTCCTGACCATGGACCCAAAATATCAATGTTTTGTTCCCCGAGCTACTTAGTTATCACTTTTTCCTTATGGCAAGGTGCTCCATCATGCTGGAAAAGGCATTGTTCGTCACCAAACTGTTCCTGGATGGTTGGGAGAAGTTGCTCTCGGAGGATGTGTTGGTACCATTCTTTATTCATGGCTGTGTTCTTAGGCAAAATTGTGAGTGAGCCCACTCCCTTGGCTGAGAAGCAAACATGAATGGTCTCAGGATGCTTTACTGTTAGCATGACACAGGACTGATGGTAGCGCTCACCTTGTCTTCTCCGGACAAGCTTTTTTCCGGATGCCCCAAACAATCGGAAAGGGGATTCATCAGAGAAAATGACTTTACCCCAGTCCTCATCAGTCCAATCCCTGTACCTTTTGCAGAATATCAATCTGTCCCTGATGTTTTTCCTGGGGAGAAGGGGCTTATTTGCTGCCCTTCTTAACACCAGGCCATCCTCCAAAAGTCTTCGCCTCACTGTGCGTGCAGATGCACTCACACCTGCCTGCTGCCATTCCTGATCAAGATTTGTACTGGTGGTGCCCCGATCCCACAGCTGAATCAACTTTAGGAGATGGTCCTGGCCCTTGCTGCACTTTCTTGGGTGCCCTGAAGCCTTTTTCACAACAATTGAACTGCTCTCTTTGAAGTTCTTGATGATCCGATAAATGTCCTTGCCTGTAAAGCCCTTTTTGTGCAAAGCAATGATGACAGCACATGTTTCCTTGCAGGTAACCATGGCTGACAGAGGAAGAACAATGATTCCAAGCACCACCCTCCTTTTGAAGCTTCCAGTCTGTTATTCGAACTCAATCAGCATGACAGAGTGATCTCCAGCCTTGTCAACACTCACACCTGAGTTAAAGAGAGAATCACTGACATGATGTCAGCTGGTCCTTTTGTGGCAGGGCTGAAATGCAGTGGAAATGTTTTTTGGGGATTCAGTTTATATGCATGGCAAAGAGGGACATTGCAATTAATTGCAATTCATCTGATCACTCTTCATAACATTCTGGAGTATATGCAAATTCACGTCATACAAACTGAGGCAGCAGGCTTTGTGAAAATTAATATTTGTGTCATTCTCAAAACTTTTGGCCTCGACTATAGTTCATACATGTATCATCTATGAGCAGAATGACTGTCTTACCTCAATTAGCCCCGAAATCCCTAGTTTGAAAGCAACTGTTTTCTGGATGCTGTGCAGCGCGATTGTCCATACATTTACCCCCACGTGGGCCAGCTCCTTAGCAATTTGAGTTGCAGCCAATGAACTTCAACCTGTTGTCATTTGAGTGACAGCTAGCAAGACGCACACACAGTGTTGCATGGTATACCGAAACCTCTGTACTTTTTTGATACTAGAACATTAAAAAAATAGTTTGGTACTTCTGTCAAATGTGTCTCACGGATCAAGCCTATCAGCTCAGCCGGCCCCTTATTGGGCAGGACAAACCAGTTTTGTTGATTTTTGAGATCATCAAAATAAAATCAACTGCAGCACATTGTTGGACTCATTCAGCAGTTTCTTACCTGATTAAGTTCAATACCAATGGAAATGAATGTTGAAAGGTAAATTTATATTCCTAAATGCTGTGGCTGCTTTGTGTTGAGAAGACATTTTGACGAATAGCCCAATGCTAAAACACAGTTAACTTGTCCAACTCAACCAATATGCAGAAACAGTTTGTGATATATTGAAATCTAAACATAAAATGTACCATCTACACATGCATGTGCAACAATAGTAATCATATTACTTATATGTTTATGTTTTTTTAAACAAACACCATATCTACACACCAAAAACCCTTGTTTGACAAGTGGCAATAAATCACTGAAATCGATTAAGGGGGGAAAATTAGGTTGTATACGCTGTTGAAACGAACACACAAAAAAAGAAACTGGAGAAATATGTTTTTAAATGCGTCACTGGTTAGACAACAACCTGCAGAAGACAGATACATTTTGGAGTAATGCATTTTGATACAAGTGCGTCGCCAATGCGGTAAGTGTAACGTAACCCACATTGGACTCTGGAGCAGTGAAAATGTGTTTTCTGAAGTGATGAATCACGCTTCACAATCTGGCAGTCCGACGGACGAATCTGGGTTTGACGGACGCCAGGAGAATGCTATCTGCCCGATTACATAGTGTCAACTGTAAAGTTTGGTGGAGGAAGAATAATGGCCTGGAGCTGTTTTTCATGGTTCGGGATAGGCCCCTTAGTTCCAGTGAAGGGAAACCTTAACGCTCCAGCATACAATGACATTCTAGACGATTCTGTGCTTCCAACTTTGAGGCAACGGTTTGGGGAAATCCCTTTCCTGTTTCAGCATGACAATGCCCCCGTGCACAAAGAGGTCCATACAGAAATGGTTTGTCGAGATCAGTGTGGAAGAACTTGACTGGCCTGCACAGAGCCCTGAACCTCAACCCCATCGAACACCTTTGGGATGAATTGGAATGCCGACTGCAAGCCCGACCTAAATCGGCCAACATTAGTGCCCGACCTCACTAATGCTCGTGGCTGAATTGAAGCAAGTCCCCGCAGCAATGTTCCAACATCTAGTGGAAAGCCTTCCCAGAAGAGTGGAGGCTGTTATAGCAGCAAAGGGTGGACCAACTCCATATTAAAGTCCATTATTTTGGAATGAGATGTTTGACAAGCAGGTGTCCACATACTTTTGGTCATGTAGTGTATAAGATCTCCTAATCCTGTGTTAACATCAGACCTTATTTTCAGCGTTAATCCCAAAACCTATTCTTTCTCCATTAATTTTCACCATAGGTGTGGTTGAATGAACCAGAGGTAACTCATTTTTAGTTTTTTATGACTACAAGCTGGAAAACCGGCCACGTGAATAACGTCCACGTGAATAACGTTATTACTCGTTAAAGAGAGTGCATATATTTTTAAAGAAGCTACTTCTAATGGGCTCCTGAGTGGCGCAGTGGTCTAAGGCAGTGTATCTTAGTGCTAGAGGCGTCACTACAGACACCCTGGTTCAAATCCAGGCTGTATCACAACCGGCCATGATTGGGAGTCCCATAGGGAAGCGCACAATTGGCTCAGAGTCCGGGTTTGGCCGGTGTAGGCTGTCATTGTAAATAAGAATTTGTTCTTAACTGACTTGTTATGTCTTTGTTTTAGTACGGTCAGGGCGTGAGTTGGGTGGGTTGTCTATGTTCCTTTTTCTATGATTTGGGATTTCTGTGTTTGGCCTGGTATGGTTCTCAATCAGAGGCAGCTGTCATTTGTTGTCCCTGATTGAGAACCATACCACACTTTTGAGTTGTGGGTGATTATTTCCTGTTTAGTGTTTTTGTCTTTCACCTTACGGGACTGTTCGTTTGTTATTTATTGTTTTGTTAAGTGTTCTAGTACGTCATTAAAAGCTATGAACACTTACCACGCTGCGCATTGGTCCTCCTCTCTTTCTCCCAACGACGAACGTTACACTTGTTAAATAAATGTTGACCAGTACAATAAAATAGGTTGCAAATGGAAGGGAAACCAATTGTCATCTGTAGCCCCGTGAAAAACAGCCAAAACAAGCTTGACAACTCAATTATTGCACCTTCCTAATAAATATGCATTCACCTGTAATGTGGATAGGCCTAGACTACATCTTGATTTACCCAGTTAATTAATAGCGATATACCATTCAAATAAATGACCATTACATTGTTATGTAGTTAGATTGTTTTTAACAAAGTCAAATGGATTGTATGATTGTATAATTGATTCATTAACGCATACATGGCTGTCTCAGAAAAATGTTTAAAAAAATATACACATTTTAATGTTGAACTCAAGATGCCCAACGATTAAACAGAGCAGTAGCTGAGTTTGTCTAGAAACTGCCATTCTGTGACTGGCTAATAAGTCTTCTTTCTTTGCTGTGTTACCGTGAAGGTATTGAGTATTGGGATACTAAACCTGGTATTGTGATAACATTAAACACACAGTAGAGTAAGAGAGTCAGTCACTAGCTTCATTAATAAGTGCACCGACGACATTATCCCCACAGTGACCATACGTACATATCCTAACCAGAAGCCATGGATACAGGCAACATCCGCACTGAGCTAAAGGCTAGAGCTGCTGATTTCAAGGAGTGGGTCACTAACCCGGATGCTTATAAGAAATCCCTCGACGCCCTCCGATGAACCATCACAGACAAAGCGTCAATACAGGACTAAGATCGAATCCTACTACACAGTCTCTGACACTCGTCAGATGTGGCAGGGCTTGCAAACTATCACAGATTACAAAAGGAAACCCAGTCACAAGCTGCCCATTGACGCAAGTCTACCAGACAAGCTAAATGCCAGCAACACTGAACAATGCATGAAAGCACCCGCTGTTCCAGACGACTGTGTGATAACGCTCTCCATAGACGATGTGAATATGACCTTTAAAAAAAGTTAACATTCACAAGGCAGCAGCGCCAGACAGATTACCAGGACACGTACTCAGAGCATTCGCTGAGCAGCTGGCAAGTGTCTTCACTGACATTTTCAACCTTTCCCTCATCCAGTCTAATACCTATGCTTCAAGCAGACCACCATAGTTCCTGTGCCCAAGAACACCAAGGTAACCTGTCTAAATGACCATTGCCCCATTGCACTCACATCTGTCGCCATGAAATACTTTGAAAGCTGGTCATGGTTCAAGTCAACACCATCATCCCAGACCCACTCCAATTTACGTATCTCCACAGATTCACAGATGACGCAATCGCTATTGCAGTCCACAATGCCCTTTCCCACGTGTACAAAAGGAACATCTACATTAGAATGCTGTTCATTGACTACAATTTTTGGGGATCACCTTTGGCTCATGGGTGCTACTTTCAGAACTACTGGCTAAAAAGTATACAAAAATACTAGAGAATGTCTTTAACCTACTGGAGAGTACTTTATCCTTGATGAAGTAGAAATTGTTAACAAAGCATTTACCTGGAGGGAGGAAACGTGGGGGTCCAAAGCCTTCTGGTTTGGGTGATTTACACTCCATTCTCCAGGAAAAGTTTTCATTACCACAGTCCCTGCGATCATAAGCCTCAGTCAGGACTACCCCAAACCACAGAGAAAGGGAGTCAATGACTCAACTATGAATTATTTTTTTCCTTTTGTTGTTAGTATTTACGCATTAGGGCATTCCCAGTCTCCTGCTCTCTTGTGCACGTTGGCCCCTGAGGGCCCACCTCTGCCCATGCCACGAGGACAACCCCTGAGGATAAAGCCTCCGCGCTCCCCATCTCGACCACGGCCCATCATTCCTGGCCCAGTGTGTGACCGGGGGAGGACAGTGTTCAGAATGTTACACTAAGTTAGAGATCTATCAACTTTAACCACCATCTACTAATTGCCAAGTATATGTCTCAAATGTATTTATGTACCAAGATATCCTAAAATGCTGAAACTGTTAGAGTAGGTTGGATATGTCCATTTCAGATGTGTGGAACAGGATTGGCAGATTCATCATGCTTCCCTTGTCACCCCTCATGGGCATGTCTCCTCGCATCATCACGTAATGGGCTTATGGTGAGCCTTCGACACCTTCAGCTTCTTTCCCTGAAAGTCTTTGCCTTGGTAGGAAAACGGGAAGAGGTGCATATTCAATAAATATTCATAGAAAGAACATTGCCAAGACTATGCATGAAGCCCTATTGATTCTTATCAAGGGGCTATCAGAGGGCCTCCATTACTACCCAAAGTAAAATAGCAAAACGACACTCACCATCAAACCACTCCACTGCCACTTTGGCGCATGGGGGCTCCTCATAGCAGCGTACAACCGCCCTTTGGTTTCCCAGAATCTTTGTCTGTGTAGATGTTGATAGCAGGCAAACCTGTGCCCTTGTTGATGTGAAAGACAGAAACCAGTTAATCACCCAATTCATCCATCCCTTACTTTTCAAAAGTCTGTTATAACATTTAAGGAAGCTCTCCAAACTGTATCATAGTCAAGTACCAACCCTGATTATTCCACTGTGCTTGAAAAAGTCAGCGTTGCGTTCTCTGTCAGGCCAGTGATGTAAATGGTGCTGTTCTCAGTCATCCTGCTCCTCTGGGCGTCCTGTGGACAGAGTTAGGCTGTTAAGCATTTTATTTTCACATTGATGCACACAAATATGTTGCTGGGTTTGTTACATGGCATGCTGAACTTACCCATGTCTGGATCTGGTTTTGTTGCCCATCCACAAAGAGGAGAGAAGACAAGAGATCCAACATTAGTATGCACATTTGCCTGATCATCTACCCCATGCATGCAGCAGTTTGACTTTACCCAGGCGCACATGCTCCTCTGAGCGTTCCCTTTTGCTTATGATTATATTCCTGAAACCCAATGTATCATGAATAAAAAAAGTGGTTCCAAAACCCCTGAACACACAAAACACCAAAGGCTGAAAAAGCCTAATTTGAAAGTTGTCGATCAAAAGACCATATTACTAAAGCAAGGAAATATTTAGAAAAGTCTAATGGCTTGGGGTTGTATACCATGAACATATCAGTGGGAACACTGTACAACTTGGAAGTAATGTCATGTATTGTCATGTTATGTCTTGTTCCTGTTCTTTCTCTTCTCTTCGTTTCCCCCTGCTGGTTGTATTAGGTTACCTTCTCTCCCTTTCCTTCCCCCAGCTGTTCCTCATCTCCTCTAACTACCTCGTTTACTCTCTCCCACCTGTTTCCTTTTTTCCCTCTGATTAGGTCTCTATTTCTCTCTCTGTTTCGGCTTCTGTCTTTGTCAGATTCTCGTTTGCTTCACCCTTGTCCTGTCCTGTCGTAATCTGCCTCTTCATCAGATGCTACGTGTGATCAGGTACCTCTGTCCTCTACAACCCGCGCCTACCCGGAGAGACCAGCAGTCTGTCGGCGCTAACCCTGCTATTCTCCTCTGCTGCTAGAAGGGGACTCTCCTGTTAAGATCAGAGGACTTTATAATTTGTTTGTCGCCCTCTCTGCGGGTTGTCTATGTTGTATATCGATACATCTGAAGAGGATCTATGTCTTCCCTGTGTTTTGACATTAAAAGACTCTGTTTCTGTTAAAGCGCTTTTGGGTCCTCACTCACCTGCATAACAAGTAATTGAGTGGATGCCAGACACTGAAAGATTGAAAATACCGTCAAAGCATCGTGTGTGAAACACCCAAATGAACTGTCAATGTCATATCTGCTTTGTTTTGCCCCATTGGCTAGAAAATATTTAACGACAAGTAGAGAAAACTATCTAAACGTATAAGGTGGTCTAGTGTGTTATGGTCTTGTAATTGTCATTAAACTCATTAAACCACCAGGCTTACTGAAGCCACCTCTGTCCCCAGCGATGCTGGGGGAATAAGTGTAGATATGGAGACAATTTCCCTTTAACAGACACTTTTGTGGGCACAGTTCTGAGTAGCTCTCATTTAAAACTCCCAAAACAGACTAACTTCGCTCTAAAGCCACTTTGAATCTTAAAAGGAACTAAAGAATCTTAAAAATGGGTAGGGGTCTATACAATGTTTGTGGTCTATGGGTTCCCTTGCTGAACACAATATTCTTTCTGAATGCAAAACTAGCATAACTTTATAGGAGTATCAATGTTTCGTATAATGGGGTGGCTTCAATCTTTATTACCTCTGGAGTAGAAAACCCCTGACTTTTACAGAACAGGAAATATTGGAATTGTTTCAGATGCAGCTCAAGTTAAATACAAACTTCTCAGGCTTAGAGGACGAGGTCAATATACAAAGTAAAATTCACGCTCCCCTTTCCCCACAAAATGCCATAACATGTATGTCAGTGTTCTGCTGAGGCCTTTACTATTCAGAGCTGTACCTGAGACAGTTGTTACAAAGAACTTGAATGATACATGCAGCCATTTCATGTAAAAATGTAGCCAATTAACACATTGTTTTACACAAGGAGATTATTTGATTCAAGTTTTTTCCCCCACTACCAATAATTTATCAAATTACATTTGTTCAAAAACAGTGTTTTTGTCCTCTCGATGACATTGACAGACATTTGACACCACCGATTATGTCCCCTTTTCAAAAGGCTGCCGGCCCAGACTCAGAACTGAGAAGTGGTACTGTAAAAGTATTGGTGTGTTTACACGGCTCTCACTTTGTTACATGTGGCATAGAAATGTGACAAAGCATGTTAAAAGTGCACTTTAGCAATACATTAAGTTACCATTGCACACTTATTTGTTTCTTACCTGTGAGTAAGAAAAGTGAATGCAATGCACTTGTGGATACTGCGGTAATTAAACCAATTATTTTAAAAGTTCAAACTAAGAAAATGTGCTTCTGTTTTGACCAGTACAATAACCGCACGGGTAGAATCCATACATTTATACATGGCCTTAAAGTGACAAAGCAATGCATTCACCTTTAAAAAAAAATGAAAAAATGAAAAAAAATAACCTCCCAAATCTGAAAAGTTTTATGGCTTTAGACCACTTCACTCTATAAATGTTTTATTGATATACCCATCTACTAATTAATATTATTAATACCTAACATGGCTAAATAATTGTTACTGTACGTTTGCAGGATTGGAGCTATACGTTCCCGAAGTGGATGTACGGCTCACACACTGTATTTATCTGTATTGTCTACATCTTGAATGTTTGTGAAGTCTTGATTGTGGTTGTTTGAAATGTTTGTGGTTGTTTGAAGCGTTACAGCGTTAGCTAAATGGGGATCCTAAGAAAAATCAGACACACACACAACTTCAGTATTGTATTTGCTACTTAAAGGGGTAGTGCCAAAGTTGGAACACAAATGAAATACCTTTAAAATGTAGCCAGGGTTTATGCAGGACCCCTATAGCAATTATTTCCAGAATTTAAAAAAATTAACCAGGGAACCCAATGACTACCTGAACCTCCCAAAATAAACAAAATCTCTGGTTCCATGACCTCAGTGTTTATTATCCCAACTGACTTTGGCGCCTTTTTAAATCAAACTTCTACAGGCAAAAAAAAACGTTCTACATCTCTCTGGGTAGCCAAACTGGTATTTCACTGACATAGTTCAGTTGAGTGTGTCTAAGGGGCCAAATTAGAAATGTTTGCCGATGGTCTTTAGCTTGTGGGTACCTTCTTACCTTTAGCCATACAGTCAATTAAAATGTATTTATAAAGCACTTCTTACATCAACCGATGTTACAAAGTGCTGTACAGAAACCCAGCCTAAAACCCCAAACAGCAAGCAAATGCAGGTGTAGAAGCACGGTGGCTAGGAAAAACCAGGCTATGTGGGGCGGCCAGTCCTCTTCTGGCTGTGCCGGGTGGAGATTATAACAGAACATGGCCAAGATGTTCAAATGTTCATACAGTTGAAGTCGGAAGTTTACATACACCTTAACCAAATACATTTAAACTCAGTTTTTCACAATTCCTGACATTTAATCCTAGTAACATTCTCTGTCTTGGGTCAGTTAGGATCACCACTTTATTTTAAGAATGTGAAATGTCAGAATAATAGTAGAGAGAATGATTTATTTCAGCTTTTATTTCTTTCATTACATTCCCAGTGGGTCAGAAGTTTACATACACTCAATTAGTATTTGGTAGCATTGCCTTTAAACTGTTTCACTTGGGTCAAACGTTTCGGGTAGCCTTCCACAAGCTTCCCACAATAAGTTGGGTGAATTTCGACCCATTCCTCCTGACAGAGCTGGTGTAACCGAGTCAGGTTAGTAGGCCTCCTTGCTCGCACACGCTGTTTTCAGTTCTGCCCACAAATTTTCTATGGGATTGAGGTCAGGGCTTTGTGATGGCCACTCCAATACCTTGACTTCGTTGTCCTTAAGCCATTTTGCCAAAACTTTGGAAGTATGCTTGGGGTTATTGTCCATTTGGAAGACCCATTTCCTACCAAGCTTTAATGTCTTGAGATGTTGCTTCAATATATCCACATAATTTTCCTACCTCATGAGTTCATCTATTTTGTGAAGTGCACCAGTCCCTCCTGCAGCAAAGCATCCCCACAACACGATGCTGCTACCCCCGTGCTTCACAGCTGGGATGGTGTTCTTCGGCTTAAAAACCTCCCCCTCTTTCCTCCAAACATAATGATGGTCATTATGGCCAAAAAGTTATATTTTTGTTTCATCAGACCAGAGGACATTTCTCCTAAACATATGATCTTTGTCCCCATGTGCAGTTGCAAACTGTAGTCTGGCTTTTTATGGCGGTTTTGGAACAGTGGCTTCTTCCTTGCTGAGCGGCCTTTCAGGTTATGTCGATATAGGACTCGTTTTACTGTGGATATAGATAGTTTTGTACCTGTTTCCTCCAGCATCTTCACAAGGTCCTTTGCTGTTGTTCTGGGATTGATTTGCACTTTTCGCACCAAAGTACGTTCAGTTCAAGGAGACAGAATGCGTCTCCTTCCTGAGCGGTATGACAGCTGTGTGGCCCCATGGTGTTTATACTTGCTTAATGTTGTTTGTACAGATGAACGTGGTACCTTCAGGCGTTTGGAAATTGCTCCCAAGGATGAACCAGACTTGTGGAGGTCTACAATCTTTTTTCTGAGGTCTTGGCTGATTTCTTTTGATTTTCCCATGATGTCAAGCAGAGGCACTGAATTTGAAGGTAGACCTTGAAATACAGCCACAGGTACAACTCCAATTTAGTCAATTAGCCTTTCAGAAACTTTAAAAGTCATGACATCATTTTCTGGAATTTTCCAAGCTGTTTAAAGGCACAGTCAACTTAGTGTATGTAAACCTCTTACCCACTGGAATTGTGATACAGTGAATTATAAGTGAAATAATCTGTCTGTAAACCACTGTTGGAAATTACTACACAAAGTAGATGTCCTAACCGACTTGCCAAAACTATAGTTTGCTAACAAGAAATGTGTGGAGTGGTTGAAAAATGAGTTTTAATGACTGCAACCTAAGTGTATGTAAACTTCTGACTTCAACTGTAAATATTTAAATCCTGTGAAATTTGTCTTGTCAGCAGTAGCACCTAACATTTCACATTACAACAGTAAGACTAGTCATCAGTGAAAATGCTGACTTTTATTGTACAATCATTTCTGCATTGTTATTTGAAAAGTGCTCTGTGGCAATGTCGTTTGCAAAAATACATAATTGAGCTGTCATCTTTTATCTTCTCAGGAATGCCACATGGTGTATAATAACAGGAGAAACATCATGATCTACAAGTATACAATTCATTATACAGTACTATATGTCCAAAGCTGTCTTCACATGGATAAGCACTGTGAAAAGCTGTGCAATTAGCAGCCGTGGTATTCACATTTGTCATTATCGGTAAGAAATTGTTATGGCACTAGAAATCCCGATATTTGATATGCCCTCCTGTCCTTTATGTGTTGCTTCTATAACATGTTTTCTGTACTTTATGGGATAAATATGAGTTTTAAGTAATAAATTAACAATAAAAAAACAATCTTTCCTACAAAAAGCTAATAAAATGGTTGGATCCACAAAATTGGCTTAATGTGGCCATTATATGAGATGCATCACTTACTCCAGAACAGTACAAAGTACTTATCAACAGACCTAGATGGACAGTTTTGAATCCCACTGTATTCAGGAATTGAGGTTAGCTGATGTGGACATATTTATGATGTAAGGCAGTCAATGCAGCCAATAGTGTCAAAAGCCGTATGCTGAAAAACTTTGCTACAAGTCATCCCAGCACTGCTCTGCAGTTTCTCCTCTTCATCAGTGTGCCATCTTGCTCTAACTCATAGCATCCTTCCGGGTACATGTTTTCCTGTTCAAATCCAGTGAATCTGGTTGTCGCTGGTCACAGTAAACCGTCCTGCTCAAAAACTGAGGGCAGGGTGGAGAAGTCGAAGGGTGAAAACTTGATACCTGTCCCATGATAGAACTTATTCTGGAACTCCACCCTAGGAAAGGAGAGCATTCACATACAGAATGTAAACAACCAGTATGAATGCATGTGTGAACAAATTCCTAAGTGAATGATTAAAAGATACTGAATTATACTGAGTAGGTGACCGCTGGGGAATGAGAGAGCGTGTGAGAGTAGATGAGGGATTATTAACAGAGAGTAATTGATTGACTGGCTGAATGAGTCAGTCAGTAAGGCATCACGTAGTTTAGTGTAAAGACTGACTCACCAGTGCAGCCGGAGGGCATGGAGGAAGGCTGAGAGCCCTTCCATGACCAGCAGGATGGACACAGTGAGCACAGCGAACAGGCTGAACACTGGTACCAGAAACAGCACCCCCAGTCTGGAGGTCATCCTGAGGCCCAGACGCATCACCATGGCCCACAGTACCTCCGAAAGCTCTGACAAACATATAGATGGACACACAGTAAGAGGAAGATGTATGGATCAATATCTGAACATAGAGACAGTAATTGCCCCCTTGTGGCCTTTTAAAGGTGTAGTGAGTCCGATACTTACGAGCATGGGCCAAACTGAGGGCCCAGAGACGTAGGTAAGAGGCCGTGTTGGAGATGCAGCCCAGGCAATACTCTATGGTGTGGATGGCTTGGTGCAGGAATACATCCCCAAAGTCAAACTGAAAGATGAAAAACACATTGATTAGACAGAAACGCAACAGTGATGTACTCAAATGTGTATATGAGATGCACAGTTGTGGTTCTGACCTCCTTAGGCTGGGTCTCTCTGCTGGTCATGAGGTCATCCAATCCCTCTTCCTCATCATCATCGTATGCTGGTGCTTGGGACATATCATCCTCACTCACACGCCGAACTCTCTCATATCCCTAACAGACATTAAAATGTGCACATATATTATTTACTGAAAACACATGGGTAACAAGCTCATACATGACTCTTTCCACCATACTCACCCTGCGCAATCGCAGGCCCTTCCCTCCACGGTGCAGCCAGTAGAGGTAGACTGGTTTTCCTAACAGCATCACAGGCACAGACAGCAGAGCCACCACCACCAGGAAGACTTGCACCCCAGTCTGTGGATCAAAATACACACAGTCAAACACAGAGCCACATGGACAGATGGTCAAAAGAGACATTCAGAGATTTAGATACAGATGCTGAGAACCCCAGACTCCGGGGGGAAACTCAGAATCATGACCCCATCCCCAACACCCACCTGTCCAGGGTAGAGAGGGGTGTTGTCCTCTCCCTGCATGAGGAACATGTTGATAAAGTGGATGAGGATGCTGGGGGCCAGGCGGGAGTCACGTGCACCGAACGCCAGCCACTTGTAGAGGATCATGAAAACCAGGTAGCCAAAGAGACATAGCAGGAACAGCAACTCAGGGAGGAACAGCAGGTAGATGTTGAAATTATGTTTGAAGTGCCTGGATAAATGGAAGAGAATAGGGAAGGGGAGGAAAGGAAAGGACGGATTTACATTTAGAGAAGCCCTTTCTGAACATTTCAACTTGTGTGACTACTGTTAGGAACCACCAACTGCTCACTCACAGATGGTTGAAGACACTGAGCACAACCCCAAAGCTCATGTGCACGACCCCTATGATGACGGACATCTTCATCTTGTAGGAGTTCAGGAAGGACAGGCGATTCACTGCCATGTTCCATATCTGTGGGTGTGATACAAAGCATAACATGAACATAACGTCAGACAGTGCCAATCTCTGGGATTTGGGAGCAGGGATTTGGAAAGGCTTGAGAAGGGACATGTGAGAGTGCGTGATTGTGGGTTTGTGTGTTTAGCATCTGAGAGCATTGCTTTGTGTCCGTGTGTCGTGTGTATGTATACTCACAGGATCGATGCCAAAGGGGTATGGCCCACTAAAGACACCAGTGACATTGGGATCAAGGTTGAGCAAAGCATTCGTTTGGAGAGTTTCATTCCTGGAATAAGAGGTGAATATGAGTACAATAACCTCAGTCAGCTACAGCTAAATTAAAACGATATGTTCACATCGACAGGTACACTGACCATCTATTCTGTGCATACTGTGCTTGGGAATGTAGTAATATGCATGTGTGTTCGTTTTGATCACTCACGTCCACTGCTGATCTGTGAACATAGCCCTAACACTCCAGCCTGAGCCAAATATGTTGAGTGACTTTGAGAAGCAGTCATTGTAGATCAGCCCCGTGTACACAGAGAAAAGGCCCATCATTAGTATGATATAACGTCCCTCGAAGAACACTGTCCAGATCTGAGGACAACACAGAAACCAAGACCAACATTCATGGCAGTTCATCAACATCAAGACAACTACAAAAACACAGTTCGAATTTGATAGAATTTACACTTAAAACGCTCTCACCTCATTATCAGAGCGCTTGCGCTTGTGGCTCTTCTCTTTCAACACCATCCACAGGGCAAAGCATGCCATGACCACACCATGACCAAGGTCCCCAAACATGACCGCAAACAGGAAGGGGAATGTAATGATGGTGTAGGGAACTGCCAAGCAGAGATACATTTAACATTTTAGTCATTAAGCAGACACTGTTATCCTGAGGGACTTACAGGAGCAATTAGGGTTAAGGGCCTTGATCAAGGGCACATTGACAGATTTTTCACCTAGTCGGATTGGGGATTCGAACCTGTAACCTTTCAGTTACTGGCCCAATGCTAAAAATGATCAGCATGGACAACTAGCTTTCATTTATTCCTATAACTGTGCTCAACCTGACTAGTCTGCATTACATGTATTCGTCCTCACGAAACCCAGACAAAAACGATTTGGGGGATTTTCATGAAATTTTATCCATACAATAGTCCTTTGGAGAAAGGATTGTTGACATATATTTTACATGTGTATTTAAAAGCCTAAATGAGAAATAATTACTCAAGGTTGGCGTATTTATGACCTTTTGGCTTTACCCATGCCTCCTTTAAGACACCATAATGTTTTATCTGTAGATGCTACATAGCAAAAATTGGGGTCATTGAAAATATGATACTGGCAAATTTTTGTATATATTGTTGATCATAATTACCTGTACTGACATATCAAAGTTCCAGAGTGGGATCTCTGCTAGTTTTTAAATTATGGCCCATTTTATACAGAGAAATTGGCATAAACGACAATGTAACCAATCATAGCCCTCCTTTAACCTTTATCATTGCACACTCTGCAAATCACCAGCCGAGGGCGGCCATTTTGAAACTATTTTCACATTCATTCTGTTGGTAATGCATACAAATTGGATCATAATTCTAAAAGTAGGAATGATGATCCCACTCTGGAACTTTGATATGCCAGTAGAGTATATTATGTTCAACAATATCTTGAATACTTTTCCAAATCAAAATGGGTATATTTTCAATATTCATGTTTATATTTCTCAATATTAATTAATGTAAAAAAAAAAAAGTTTTGAAATCAAAATACTACTCACATTACAGAGCAAGCGGTAAAGCTTCATATGACACCAATGTTTGCTTTGCAGCACCTGCAGATGAAACACTATGGAGTCTTAAAGGAGGCCTGGGTAAGGCCAACATTGAATAAATATGCCAACTTCATTAAATAAGATAGATAAAAATATCAAATATATTTCAACAGTGCTTCCTCCAAAGGCCACATTTCGTGAATATCCCATAATCATGGTACAGTATTTCTTTGTCTGGGTTTCATGAGGAATCACTCTAATAGTGCTCACCTGAGCTTGCCTAAATGTTGTGTCTAAAGTGTTCCAAACTAGCCTACCTGTAGGTTTGTCTGTCGACTGCACAGGAGGTTAGGCACCTTAATTGGGGAGGACGGGCTTCTGTTAATGGGTGGAGCGGAATTAGTGGAATGCTTTCAAATACATCAAACACATAGTTTCCATGTGGTTGATGCTATTCCATTGATTCCGTTCCTGCCATTACTATGAGCCATCCTTCCCTCAGCAGCCTCCACTGGTGTATTGAATCTGTACTCACCTGGACTAGCCTCCCTGTAGTCTCCAACCCCGTAAGCCTCCACAATACTCTGAAAGCCGGAGGTAAACTTGTTTGTTCTCAAGAGCGTAGGTGGTGTGTCGTTGCTTGGGATTCGGTTTACAAAGGATGGTACAGTGGCATCACCTTTTCGCTGAAAAGGGAAAATAGCATTTATTACATTTATACACACTACTGCCAGATTTGACAAAACAAACTACTGTATCTGTAGGACTATGGTATCCTCAACAGCCTCACTCACCGAGCCTTCCTCCAACGCACCCCGCAGGTTGGTCAGGTCATTGACAGGGCACCACACCTCAGCTATGAGACACTTGTTGGTGACGTCAAAGCTACTCAGGTTGAGGATGTGGTAGATGGCCTTCATCTTCTTCACTTGCACTACCCAGGTGAAGGCTGACTCTGAGGCCTTCTGCAGCCCCTGCCTCAGGTACTCCTCAGTGCGGTGGAGCACCTAGTGGTGCCAGGGGACAGTTAAAGATTTGACATGTTCAAGTATTTGCAAAAGGTCTTATAACTAGTGTCTATGCAAATGTGGAACATGGAGAGATGTCATCCAAGTATTATCTAGCCAACATCTATCATACATTGTTTGGGCCGTGCCTTTATAACATGACATACAAATAGACAGACAGACAGACAGACAGACAGACAGACAGACAGATGGGTAATGCCCTGTCAATTGCCCGCACATTGTTCAAGTCCAGGATGCGTGTCCTTAGGCTGTCCATTACATCTGCCCTCTCCTCGTCATTCTCAGGGTGGGGGTAAAGGTGACAGTGGTAACTGGAAGAAAAGGATACAAAAATATCACTGATACATATCAATGAGAGACACAGGCCTTAGAGATTAAGAAGTGTGCATGCAATGGATGATTTTGTGTTTTGTGCTGGCAAAAGCATAGATACCAATCGCAGATCTTTTGGACCTTCTGTCCAATCTGGTCTCCCCAGAATGAGATAAGGAACACAACATTTTTGCTGATCTCACCCTGTAAGGTACACACACAATACATATTATATGTGTCTTATTCCCCCCCCCCCAAAAATGACATGACGGTAGACATAGATTTCTGAAATCCGTATTGCTTTCTATTTCTACTCACCGTGTCCAGGTCAGCAAGGCTCTCGCCCAGTTCTGCATAGCTGAGGATAGTGTAGCCCTTACACACCCTCCACAACATGCGCTCAAATGCCTCCACCTTCACCCGGTGGATTAGGCCTGACACAAACCTACAGTCAAGAGGAAGACTTTACCACTCAGGACTCACCACTTACTCAAACTGACACTCAGTGACACATTATGTTTCTATTATACATGTTTGTCTGTGAAACTCACCCCAGCTTGGCTCCCAGTCTCTGCATGCCAGTGCAGCCTCCAGAGTCTGACTCAATGGATTGGAACTCTTCATACTGGGGGGCAAGGGCCTCATGCTGCATACAAGGAAAGGCCAGGTTTGCATGATCAACCCAAAAATACCAGTAGCCTTTGATTTGAAAAAAGGGTAAGTCTTAAAGTTGTACTTAAGTAGTTTATAAACTGTGAATTATTAGTTTATAGACCTTTTGTAAATCTGTAATAGCAAAGATATTACGTAATGGTTGAAATTCATTGCTACACGTATTGTCAAGTGTAGCCTATTACAGGGATCATCAACTAGATTCAGCCGCGGGCCAATTCTTTGTTCAGCGGATGGTCGGGGTACCGGAACATAATGACAAATGATTTGTAGACTGCAATTTGACCACAAGAAGCCTGAACAGATATAATATGTGACTAAAACATAATAATTGTGAACCTTGCTTACATTTGTGTACAATCACGTGTCTATTATGCGTCGGAATACTTGGGAATAGATTTACAAAATGAAAATCACTTGGAGACGATTTCCTGGTGTTTTTACAGTCTTTTATGTCCACATTGAAAATTCAACCAACATTAAAAAAATGTAATTCTCAGAAAACTTGGGGGGCGAATAAAAATACAATTTGCTGCCAGTTGGGGAACCCTGGCCTATAATCTACAAGATAAATAAAACATGCATCATTGACTGTGGAATCACATGACCAAATGTTCATTGTTCAAAGTCAGGTGATACTCATGTGTGGTGATGAGGATATTCAACGCATGAAGAGAGGACAGAAAGACCCAATATATGGTGTCACAGTCAACTGACAGTTGTGTCTGGGAGGGCAATCGAGCAAAGGGTGAGTATGATAAGTGTATGTGTCACTTAAATGGCATTAGGCAGTTATGAGGCGAGGTTATGTGATAGTAATGTGTATGGTGGGAGTCATAGTTGTGTAAATAGACATGATGGCACTAACCCGGGAGCGGCTGTGTACGAAGGTGTGTGTGATCCTCAGCATGTGCGTGTACTCGGTCAGCTCTAGAAGATTCCGCTGCAGCTTCTCTTTGTTCCTGGCCACCTCGCTAAGCTCCACCTCCAGCCTTTGGAGCTGCTCCTGGGGGACCACAGCAGACAGACCACACACGGTCAACACCCCTTAACCACAGCAGACAGACCACACACGGTCAACACCCCTTGACCACAGTAATCATATGGGAATTAGTTCCCCTCAACCATTAATAACACACAATCAATACCCTAAACCAAACATTTACCAACTCAGCAATTCATCCACAGTGAACATCAACCACAGCACTCGTTCGTTACATGACAAACAGAATCTCAGACCTACCATGATTTCAAGGACATGTTTGGGGGGAGGGGCGACTGGACAGATTTCATAATCTTCTGGCACAGCAATATTTGCCTTTTGAATCTCCCTCAAAAGGTACCCTGTACAAAGAAAACAAAAAATGATTTATTTATTTATTGTTTAATCAGATAAACAAACACTGACTGAGCACAAAAAAACACACAATCATCATGGGGATCTGTTGACACATCCAGAGTATTTACAGTTATAAAATCCAGACACGTTTGGTCAAAACATAAAGAAGTCTTGCTAAAATTATCTGTAGAAGAACAACTGAGATCTATATCTAGCACAAAGACATTCTTTCACAGTGGAATGACTTGTAATTCAATCCCACTGCTTTGCTGTTACCAAAAGCAATATGTATTTCTCTGTAGAGGTAACCAGAGCTTGATCAAACCCCACCAGTAAATCAAAGGTACAGATGTAGGATCTTAATTTGATCACTCTTTTATTGATGAGAATTTTCCTATACTGCAGGGAAGGCAAACTTGTAGTGTATTTTAGCTTTAAAAAGACTTCTAAAGATTGTAATTTCCACTTTGAAATGTCAGACTTGATTTGCCCTAATAAAAAATGTATCAATCCCTACAAAAATGTACATTCATTATAATACACATAATAATTCACAGGATTATTATGGGGCAGCAGGTAGCCTGGTGGTTAGAGCATTGGACTAGTAACCAAAAGGTTGCAAGATCAAATCCCAGAGCTGACAAGGTAAAAATCTGTTGTTCTGCCCCTGAACAAGGCAGATAACCCACTGTTCCTAGGCTGTCATTGAAAATAAGAACTGACTTGCCTAGTTAAATAAAGGTCAACTAAAAGATGATGCAGGATTATTTTCCTGCTGTAGCAAACTGGCTAAAATTAGGATTCTACATTTGTATTGGTCTAGTGTCCATCTCATTGACCTCACCCAGAATTCTCTCCATCTCTTCACATCTCTTGATTTCGCTGACGAAGCGTCGCTGGAACAAGTTGACACTGGGGTTGATCTGAAACCAGAGGAGCACAGTGGTCAGTGACAATGCCAGTGGCCCAATGCTCACATCCTGGAGTTCATGAAATAGATTCCTTTCCAGTAGATGTTTTTGTGCAGAATGTATCATTTAAATATCAACATTTCATTTTGAAAGGTCCAAATCCATTTGCTTTTGAAATCTAGGTCAGGTCACAACAACGAAATTAAACAAACCCAGTGAGCAAGGTGCCTGGGTAACAGGTTTTTGGAGCCCCAGAATTATATAGACAAACAGACCATATGCAGTTGCATAGAGACCTCCATCATGACTACCAGACAATCACAGAATAGGGGGATATGTGATCAGATAAGGCTTTTATTGATTTACTTAATCAGTTTGTGCTACATTGTATATATATATATATATATATATTTTTTGCAAATAATTGATCCACGAGTAGCACATTAACTGGACTGATAGACACACTTAGGCATAACCCTGGGTGCACTGGTAGTCCGATGCAGACAGACAGACACACACACACACACACACACACACACACACACACACACACACACACACACACACACAAAGAACAGTTTTGGTCCAGACATATAATTGACAACTGACAGACACTGGGTAGGCCTAACTAACTGATATACACTATGCTTCTATTATTGCATTGCAAGTCTCCACATTGGCTCGACAGACAAGTGGAATAGCCTACTTACATCTCGAAACTCGACCAGACCCATTTCTCCAAGCTCACTTATGCAATCGTATGCTGAACCGGACTGAAGAAATAACTGCGCCAAGCACATCTCTTCACTTCGGAACACCGACCCCATCTTATCTGCCACCGGCACCTTGCTGACGAAATCTCCTCCGGCCTATTAATTCACTCTACGACAACTGTAGCAGTAGTTGCAGCCAATAAATCATACCAACGCGAAATCACAACTCTGCCGGTGTCTATAATGCCAAGCTTTGCAATAACGTTTCCGAAAATGAATATATTGTATCGAGTATGAGCTCTAAATATGGCAAAATTACTCTGCCTATTAACGGGTTAGTTATTTTATCGATAATAACGCTCGAGCTCTTACACTAGATCATTAGGTCCCCTAAATTGTAAGAAAACAAACAATACACCCTCACCCTTCTATCGCTTCGCACATATTTTATCGAGCGTGTCAGATAATACGCGTCATCCTGTGTCGCTATCACAAAGAGTCAACTCTATCCCCGTCGCAATGCTATGTGTAAGATTGCTCATTACGTAAAATTAGAAAAGAAAAATATATTTCAGTCATGCCAGCAGACAATATGCAAAATTGTACATAAAAAGTACAAGTTAAAATGTGGGTAAGTATATAAATAAAATAATTTTCTTTAATCGCAGTATGTTGGATGCCTATATAGTCTGAGCGTGCCTGCAGGTTGCCAGATATTTATATTTTAGTCCCCAAATTGAATTTTGACACCCGAGAATACGCCGCTATTATCAAAAGTGTATAAAGGTATGGCCTACACCCACCGTCTATACACTCAAATAATAATACACTTTGATAGCGAAAGTACCAATAAGAAAATAACACATTATTTTCAATAAAGCCTATGACTCATAGGCTATGAGCCCTTGTGGCAATATATAAATAAACACAGCCATTAGGCCTAGTACACTCAATGTATGCTTCTATAACATTTCCAAAAACACAGAATTGTAGATTAAATCATATTTGAATGTGCATTTTTTTCTGCTAGTTTATATGGAGGGCGAAATTGCCTTACAGCCATTACTTAGTTTGGGGGTTTGTACAATATCTGGCAACTAGAGCATCCTTTTATTTATTCAGTTCCATCATTCAAATTAGGGTGAACCATCTGCCCTTTCTTTGTGTGTGTAGGCCTGTATAAGGATTGTAGGTTGTGGTAGGTTAATAAATGCTGTCCAATTGTTTCTCTTTTTAAATCAAGTCAAGTGTCAAACTGTTTACTTACTGTGATCTTTTTTCTTTTTACATTTTCTTACCCACTTTGATCTCATCAGCACTCTGACTTAGTCGAGTGTATTGTGCAGTTTGTGTCATCATGGTCCTTTTGATCCCCTTCCCAATCCTTAACCCAAATAGCTTCAGATTCTTTTCAGTTAGGTAACATGCTCAACTTGTGTGAATAAGGCAGGCCGGGTTCCTGACAACATCATAATAACAAGTGTCTTTTCTTTTGACTTTTCTCCTTGTTTATGCAGGGTTACCATGACATTATCAATATTATTAATGATGCTACTAACACTTACTAATGTAAAACCATTAGAATTTAATGCGTAAGTGTTCACTAAATATATATTTTGTCTATACACAGGCTTTGTTTCAACATTTGTGTATACAAATATTCTCAGTTCCGACAGCTTAAAAATCAGTAACATAACATGAAGATTGATGTCCAGTGTCCATCAATGATCCCTAACCAACTTGGCAGAACCTTTGCCAATAATGGATAAATGTTGCACCCCTAAGAGGTGTGCATAAAGATTCATGGCGGTTTGCTGCCAAATGTGCTTCCTCCAAGTATTGATTCAAGCAACACTTATGCGATCAAGATATCACAGGTTATTTATTTTTAATTAATTAGACAAATTTAACAAGGCAAACACATATTCCCTCTAGCAACATCATCTCTTACATCAGTGGAGTACACAACACAACACTGTGAAATATGTCATTCACTCAACACTTTGGCATTGGGACAAGAATAAGAAGCATAGCCAAGTTTATCCAAGAAATTAGGTGCTTCAAGTGGAAATGAGTTTTGACAGATCAAAATAACTGACCACCACTGCAAACATAACCACTGCCCTGCATGTACAGGACCGTGAGTGGCTAAACGACAGACTGTTCAACATCTCATAAGGTCCTTTCCAGTCTGACATTGTCACCTGAGGCTCTGAGCCAGTCTATTGAGCTCCTGTGAGAGAGCAGTGACAGTTTCCAGGATCCTCTGCTTGTCTCCCTCCTCCAGCCGGGTCCCACAGCGCTGGGCAAACCTATCCGGGTGCCAAACGGTCTGCTGGCGCCTGAGGAGTTTACGGAACACTGGCATGTCTTTCCTATCTGCACCATGCAGCATCACCTCCACCATCTCCTCCACTGAGCCCTTTGGTGCCGGCCAGGGGATGTCCCGATAACTCAGTTTTGTTGTGGCCACTGCTGCAGTGTCAGTGTTGAATGTATCTGCACATCGCTCCTCGTAGCGCCGCTTCTTCCCCTGGCGCGTTTCCTCCTCTTTCCGGGCGGCACGCGCCAGGTACTCTTCATGCTCCCTCTGTAGCCTCTCATGCAGCTCTCTGTTAGCCCGATCCTCCTCATCCGCCTCTTTCTTCCTCTTCCCATGAAAACCTGAGGATGCCAGTCTTTGAGCCTCTGCATGCTGTTTAGTGACATACTCCTGTCTAATTCTATCTGCCCAGTCTTGAAAGTCCTCCTCATCGGTATCTTCCGCAAATAAATCATCTGCTGAAGAAAAAAAAGATTTTTTTTTGACGATGTACAATTATTTAAATCAAATTATTCAAGAGTGAAATATTACCATCATATTGTCCAAATGTTTCAAAAAACTCATCCTGGCATTCCCCAAAGAGCTTCTCTTGCCACTCTTTCTCAGCGTCTGTTGCTTTTGAAGACTTTTCCCTAGGTGCAGTCTTTGGGAGAAAAGTAACATCAGAAACAGTTCTCAAGGATGTACACACCATACAATCATGTCCTAGCTCTCTCCTAAAACACATATTACACATGCATATGGCAGAGACATTCATACCTTCTCAAATTTCATCCATTGCAGCAGGTCCCGAGGTGTAATTCCTGCATTATTTGGTGCAACCATGGCATCTGGGCAACTCTTTTGAAGGGGCAAGACGAGGTCATCATAAACTACATAATAATAAAAAATAAGGTTAGAATACATTTAAATAAAAAAAATAAGGTTAGAAGGCATGTTATTATCCTAGCTGCTTCTTTTTGTTGTTAGTAATACTGGCAGACCTTCACCTCTTTTGCCATGTTTCAGAGCCTTGTTAGCAGCAATGTGTAGGGGCGTGTCCCCTTTCTTGTCTTTCTGAAGGATGTTGGCTCCATACTTCAACAAAAGCCGAAGGATGGCGTCATCACGGAGCGAGCAGGCCAGGTGCAGGGGAGTCCTGCGCTTTTTACCCTGGGAAAAGTTGACGTCGAGGTCTGAGTGTTTCCGGAAGTAGGACTTCAGCTTCATTAAACTGCCATCTTCCACGTATCTTATCATCTTTTTCTGTTTACGAGTCGCCATGATCTCCCTCCGTATGGAGACTTACTCTAATTCTAATTTACTTCAACAAAGATTTAACAGCTGTAACAATACATATCTAGCAGCTTCCAAAGTTAGTTAACCAACAACAATCAATAACGTTAGCTAACGTTATAGGTTGTCATAAAAGAGCACAACGGGTGTCGTAATCCTATCACCCGTCTTCGGTGCATACTAAAATGCTTTTGTCAGTTGATCAAGACAATTTCAATGTTTCGCAACCCCCATTAGTTAGCTAGCTTGTCGATTAGCTGATGTAACCTCGACCAAATTTGCGGAAACACGGACAAATAACAATGTAACACCGACGTCAATATGTTGTCCTGTCGTTAAATTCCCTTGTATATTTATTCGGAGTCTTCTAGTTCCGGTTGGGTTGTAATTCCGAATTCAATCACTAAGTGGCAGTATACTGCTGTAGTATACATGGCTTTGACTTGCAATGCAGTTCATTTAAATCTTAAACCCTTGCATTTATTTATCGTGTTAAAAGTTTAAACCATTCTTTCACCGAGTAAATAATGATGAAGCTAATGTCTGATTTTATCGTAAGTGATCATACTTTTCTAGGTAGACAGAGTATAAGGAGAAGCAGGGGGTAGAGTAGGTGACCCCTTGTGCTGGTTTAGCAATGTGAATCATAGAAACATTGATTGATAATTTGTAGGAACTATACATCTAATCTAAAAATTACATAAAACAATATTACTATGGGATATGTTGCTATGGAGGTAAAGTTTGTTGAGAACGTGTGTTTTTTACTTTTAAATTGTAGGTTCCCCTAAATTGTAAGTCCCACAAGATTTTCAGGGCCATTTTCCTGTAGGACAACATGCAGGATCCCTTCCTCATCCTTCATAGAGAATTTACTGTAGGACAATACACAGTTTCAAAAGAATGGACAGAAAGCACAGGAAACCAGATTGCATGACAATGTTATTATTCAATGCCGCAACAAAGGATGAGTTTTATTGTCAATTTCATAAAAGATGATTCCTTGGAGAATCGCCTGCATGGCCGTCCAGTGCTGCTGCCTGTGTTAGTCAGTCTCACTGTTGTTCATAGGCTTGGTCTTAACTGGGGAGGAGATTAAAGAGATTAGATGGCCAGCGTTCACAGGATGTAACGGCAGAAACTGTATGTGTGCGTGTGTGTTACATGAGGAACAGTGACAAAGGAAATAACAAGTAACGGTTAGGTCATACTTACCAGAATCGTACTTACTATCATAAATCGTACTCAATGAAAAGGGTCGTACTTGGAACAGCAACAAATTTGATCGTTATTAAACATGGTTATTAAGGCCAAATAGGCAATATTACTAATAGACTGTCAACTCAGTCACATAGGTAATGATTAGCCTATGTAATGATATAGGCCTACTATTAAACATGTTACAAAATAGCACTGAAGACATAACTTCGTTTTTACTTTTATTAAATATTGATATTCTCTTGTCTCTCTTATGCCGAAAGAAAAAAAGCACAACTCTTTGGTCCAAACCAGGCAAATGGCATCATTGAAGTGACAACACTACAAAGCTCAGGTGTTGTGGAGCCTTCCACACAAGGCTTCTTCCTTTCCAGATGAAAAAGTAGAAAAGCTGATCCCTGAGAAAAGTAGGAAGCAAAGCAAGGAGGTGTGTTATTATAACTGAATGAAAGGGTCATTTAGGGAAACGTAAGCATTTTTGTCTGAAAAACACAGAAGAAAAATGTATATTAACACGCCACTCTATATACATTGACAATAAACTATGTAAACCTATACCTAATGTGAAGTTTATGCTCATCTTTCACCGTTTCCCTCAGTGCTGCCCAAGGGGTAGAAAAGGTCAATGGGTTCACTAGAGTGTATCCTACTGTTTAGAATGAGCCAGAGCCACGCACAGACACCAAACACCGCAGAGAGGTTGCCTTGGTGGTAGTCAGGGAGCATCATACATGGTGTTAAGGGCCCATCTCCTTTAGTGTTCCTTACCATTTACAGCAGGATTGCAGGGTTTGCTTTTGATTGCATGCACGGCATCTTCCTAGGCATATGTCATCAAATGACAACACTGTGGTTTGAGTCCAAATATCACCCTGAGTCCTGGTACATTGGAAGAGAAGTAGAGCGCATAATCAAAATATTGCTTGCCATAAAACCACCTGTAAATGAGACAAGACCACCACGCTGAATTCATTTACTCAAATATTGGAAAGCCACAGAGTTTCGACACTTCTTACTTCTCTATAGCCTCCCCTGTTTAAATGGGATTTTACACAGGCAGTGCTTACAACATTTGCTGCTACTGGTGCCGGGTACAGTACAGTATCGATTGTCTACTGAAAGACATGGTTACCTCTCATGACATTGATATGGCTGAGATGTTCCTTTGAAAATATGTTATTAGGTTTGAACAATTGTATGGGAAATGTCAAGTCAGCTACAATGTCACCATACTTTTGCATGCACCTACATCTGTCCGAAACTGCGGACATTTGTGGGCTCAAAGTGCATTCATCTTTGAAAGTAGTAATGTGAGACTTGGTACCAGGACAAATAGTGGAAATGTTCAGTCTCTACCAACACATCCGAAGACTACTCACTATTACATTCACCACAGAATCAAACCAAGCTAGCAAAAGGTTTATTGAAGAAATATTAAGGGGCTACAAAGTCGCCAACAAATGTGAAAAAAATAATTGTATTTTTACTAGGGTATCCTGTTGCACAGAACCCTACATCAAGGGAGGCTTTTCTCCTTGAAGAATCAGATGTTACTTACAAAAAAAACCATGTACATTTCATCATAGAGCAATCGTTAATGGGAATCACATTTATTCCAAAACAGCAAGTACCTTATCGAAACTAGTAAACCATGTAGTGGTCACCCAACATGGGTCAGTGGGGATGGTCAGGTATTTTGTTGACGTAGGCAGTGAAGTGGGCTACGCGGTGATGACAACAAAATGCACAATAAGAGACTAAGAGACAGGAGGCACAGTCCTCTTGGATACTTAAAGAGATTGGCAATTCAAATTAGGTTAAATTAATCAAATGCACAGACATATGTACCACCTGTGTTTACCTGAAAGACATCCAAGGTGTACAAGGGAACTACATCTGTTTACAACCCAACAAGTGGGAGGTAGACTGAGAAAGGTTGGAAGCGTTAAACTTAACTATTTATTTATGTGTTATAAAAATGTATACAACTTTTTACATTGTATTTATACATTCAGAGTATGTCTGAATAAAGGTGTTTCTGGCTTACTGGTGCTCTTTCATGCCATCCCTAGGAGGGGGTTGAGTCACTTGAGTGGGTTGAGTCACTGATGTGATCTTCCTGTCTGGGTTGGCGCCCCCCTTGGGTTGTGCCGTGGCGGAGATCGTTGTGGGCTATACTCGGCCTTGTCTCAGGATGGTAAGTTGGTGGTTGAAGATATCCCTTTAGTGGTGTGGGGGCTGTGCTTTGGCAAAGTGGGTGGGGTTATATCCTTCCTGTTTGGCCCTGTCCTGGTGTATCATCGGATGGGGCCACAGTGTCTCCTGACCCCTCCTGTCTCAGCCTCCAGTATTTATGCTGCAGTAGTTTATGTGTCGGGGGGCTAGGGTCAGTTTGTTATATCTGGAGTACTTCTCCTGTCTTATCCGGTGTCCTGTGTGAATTTAAGTATGCTCTCTATAATTCTCTCTTTCTCTCTTTCTTTCTCTCTCTCGGAGGACCTGAGCCCTAGGACCATGCCTCAGGACTACCTGGCATGATGACTCCTTGCTGTCCCCAGTCCACCTGGCCGTGCTGCTGCTCCAGTTTAAACTGTTCTGCCTGCGGTTATGGAATCCTGACCTGTTCACCGGACGTGCTACCTGTCCCATACCTATTATTTGACCATGCTGGTCATTTATGAACATTTGAACATCTTGGCTATGTTCTGTTATAATCTCCACCCGGCACAGCCAGAAGAGGACTGGACACCCCTCATAGCCTGGTTCCTCTCTAGGTTTCTTCCTAGGTTTTGGCCTTTCTAGGGAGTTTTTCCTAGCCAACGTGCTTCAACACCTGCATTGCTTGCTGTTTGGGGTTTTAGGCTGGGTTTCTGTACAGCACTTTGAGATATCAGCTGATGTTCGAAGGGCTATATAAATAACTGGCAACATGATATATAAATGCATTATTACATTGACATTATTACATTGACTGAACTGTGGACCTACTGAAACCATTATTAATTGTGTTGGTATCTATCAAATAAAAGTAGCATACACTATATTTATTGCATGTAGACATTGTCATTTATACATTTTCTCACATCTGCTGAGTTGAAATGTTGTCTGATATTGCACTATATTTCAAAAGTATATTTTCTCTGTTGTCACAACATATCTCAAATCCTGTAGTTAACTTGAAATTGCCATATCCTGCAGCCAGGAATATCAAAATCCTGTTGATTTTGGACCTGCAGGATTCCTGCAGGAATGTACTTGGTCCTCCAGGAATGACCAAATCCTGCAGGAATATATATATTTTTTATTTTTTTTAATTGAACCGTTATTTAACTAGGAAAGTCAGTTAAAATGACGGCCTACCGGGGGAACAGTTGGTTAAATGCCTTGTACTAGAGAGGTATCAAGGTAAGACCCAGATGCAGACCGTGTCGAAGTAACAATGTTTATTACAGCAAAAGGGGTAAAGGTACAGGACAGCAGGCAAGCTCAGGGTCAGGTCAGGCAGAGGTTGTGCAAGGGTACAGGACGGCAGGCAGGCGGGCTCATGGTCAGAGGCAGGGGCAGGCAGAGTGGTCAGGCGGGTGGGTACAGGGTCAGGCCAGGCAAGGGTCAAAAACCAGGAGGACGAGAAAAGGGGGACTGGGGAAAAGCAGGAGCTGGTTGGCTTGACAAACGAGACGAACTGGCAACAGACAAATGGAGAACACAGGTATAAATACACAGGGGATAATGGGGAAGATGGGTGACACCTGAAGGGGGGTGGAGACAATAACAAAGACAGGTGAAACAGATCAGGGTGTGACTGTTCAGGGGCAGAACAACATATTTTTACCTTGTCAGCTCGGGGATTTAATCCAACAACCTTTCAGTTACTGGCCCAACACTCTAACCACTAGGCTACCCACCACCCCTGCAGGACCAAACTCCTGCAGAAACATCAGGGCTTTAACCTTCAGTATTTTGTCAATACTACAGAATTTCTGCAGGACACCTGCACAATTCATGCACAAAGGGGCAAATTCCTGTAGGATTCCTGTAGGAGTTCTTTGTAAGGGTTGCCCCCCCTTTATATTCATTTTTTTTGTCTGATCATCGCTTCTCGTCTCTAGTTCCTCCTTTCCTCTCCTTTGGGGTTGATTCTCTGCCATGAATCTGTTCTGGGAGTCCTTATTCAGCTTGCCACCTGTCAGGAAGAGGAGACAGTGTAGGCTCTAAGAGAGCATCTGTGTGTGTGTGTATGTGTGTTTTTTGTGTGGTGTGTGTGCGGGGTTTGGTTGGTTAGGTTGGTCGGTTGGTGGGTGGGTGGCAGCTAGTTGTTGTTGCAGGCACCAAAATCAATGGCGCTTGCAATAATAGAACCCAAATGCTGAAATGTGGAACAGCAAAAGTTTTTTACAAGAGCTTGTCTGTGTGTGTGTGTGTGTGTGTGTGTGTGTGTGTGTGCGTGTGCGTGTGTGTGTGCGCATGTGTGAGAGAATTTTTATATACAATGATTCTGTAACAAATTTTTATTCAGTTTGTATTAATCATACTGAAAATGTCTATACATAGAAAATAACGCATCTTTGCATTACAAACTTACCCTTTGATCAAATGAAGATGGAATTAGCTAATGCAACTCTTGACCTTAACTGTCTGTCTGTCTGTCTGTCTGTCTGTCTGTCTGTCTGTCTGTCTGTCTGTCTGTCTGTCTGTCTGTCTGTCTGTCTGTCTGTCTGTCTGTCTGTCTGTCTGTCTGTCTGTCTGTCTGTCTGTCTGTCTGTCTGTCTGTCTGTCTGTCTGTCAGTGTAGCTGTCAGTCCCTGAGATGGAGTAATGTTATGCTCAGAGGGCTTGAATGGGTCCAGCTGAACTGGCTCTATGCTGGGGCTGATGACAGAGGCTTCATTTAGTCCTCGGGTGGGCCTGAGAGAGGGAGATGGCTTCTGTGCAGAGAGCTCTGTGCAGAGGGCTCCCTCACAATGGGGATAGAGAAGGAGATGAAGGGCTGCTTTGTGCCCTAGAGAGGATGATCCGTTCAGGATAATTCAGTTCCTCACACCCGTAATTCCGGAGTGGTCCCCCAGTCAGAACCCCTTCTTCCCCCGTGGCTGTCGGAAACTACGTGACTCCCTGAACGATACTCTTCTTGTGTGAAAGGGCTCCACTATGTCACCTCAGGTGTTTGGGTCACATGCTCACGTCTGTGTGGAGACTGGGCTGAAAAGCGATAGATAGGCAGGGTGAGGGTGCATTCTTTGGTTTCTCACAGAAAGTCTATTTCAGCAGGGTGAGGTGGATCAACCCCCCCACCCATCCCTCCTATCCCACTACTCAATTGCCTCAGAGTGGGGTCGTGTGCCAAGTTTGATCAGATCCTATCACAGCGTTACGTAACTGCTCCTGCTAACACCCTGAACTCCTGTAGGGTCAGGTGAGGCGTGTGTCTCTCGCGCCAGGGGGATGAAGCGGAGCGATGCTGCTGAAAGACAGGATATCCCTGGACAGGAACCCCTACCTTGCCGCTTGTCTTTCCTGCCTGGCCTGCTGACTCTATCCTGTCCACTGAGGTCCATCACCCTCCAGAGAGGGAGGAGGGTAAGGCAGGCAGCAGGAAGGCAGGGGTCCTCCAAGACGCTCCAGGGGTCATCTCCCCATCCCGCCACAGCACGACCAGGCTTGGTCCAAGGTCCGGTTTGTGGCCTGGGCTACCTTCTCCCCATTGTTCAGATAGAGGAGAAACGTGCACACACTTCCTCTGGATCTATTTTTGCTTTTGCCTGGCCTGGTTTCTTCTGCTCTGATTTATGACAGCTGGAGATGTGTGCATGACAAGAGGCCTGACTTTTTTAATAGCATTACCCCATTGTGATTTTGACTCGGGTGACTCAATACAGGTAGAGGAGTTGTGGAGGTCTGTTGGGAGGGAGAGGTGTTTGGCTGAAATGGCTCATCTCCTAACCTCGGGTCCTAATCTAGGGTTAGAGCGTTATCTACAATGATTTTGAAACACAATCCTGCTAACAAACAACACATCAATGTAAGCAAAAGAAGGAACTCTTATTTGACCCACAATGTTCTGGGGTTGGTAAATATTCATAGTGGTTTGCCTGGATGTGGTAACACCTCCCATACAGTGTCATGGGCGTTTTGACATGTCCACTGGTGATAGCCATTAGGGCAAAGGATATAATAACTAGCACACTGCATCTCGACTTCTCTCCTCTAGTCTAATGACATTCTGTGGTATAATCACTTATTTTATAAAGGTGAAATGATTTCTATGCTGTTTGATATGTGTCTATGTTGTTTATTAAGTGTGAGGTGGTCTTTGCATAATGTGTATTGCACTGGAAATACCTGTAAGGACTTGATATTGATAAAAAAGATGGTCATATATTCTATTGCTGATGTTGATTTGACCTCTGAAATGACTATTATATATGTTTTCAAGTATTATAAGTACCATTGATGCTTGCCTTTAACTAGGTAGGGGCTACATTGGTCATCTAGATGGCTCAGTGGGGTGTTGATGTGTTTGTCTTGAAACAGGAGAAGTGGCTAACAGGGAGAAGATGAAAGAGCAGAGACACCAGTGCCACTGCAGAGCTGTCCCAGCTAGCACATAATGTTCTGAGAACCATATGTTTCTGAGAGCTTTGTGAGAGCGTGGTTGTCCAATGGTTATTTTGCAAACAACCTTCCCACAACTTTTTGGAAATGATGCAGGATAGTTGCTTGGCTTTGGAACATTCTCAGCACATTTAAAGGATTCAAGTTTTCAAGATATATAACTTACAAAATACAGAAATAAAGCCGGTATGATGCGTTTTGCATTATATGATGCTGCGTTTTGCTTCAGAGAACGTTTTAAGAATTTTATTTAAAAACATCCAAAACTTGATTGCTGACATAGAAAACATTTTGGGAGTACATCAACAATAGATTAATGAACTAAATACAAAAATTTGGCTTTGGGGTGGAATTATCCTTTAAGGAACTTGACAAAAAAAACATTATTTTCTTGGTATTTCATTACTTTAACAGAACATTACCTAAAAGTTCAAACATGGTTACATTTCATTTACATTTTGGAACGTTTGATATTAGCAATGTTCTTACATAGTTCAGAGAACATCAAGAAACAACGTTCTTCTGTGGGAATTTCAGTAATTCAGCATAATGTTTCCTACAGGTTTCCTCATGGTTCTATTTAAAGGTATGTTCTCAAATTGTTCCAAGAATGTTAAGAAACAACATTCTTCTGTGGGAATTTCAATACTTTAGCATAAAGTTTTATTCAGGTTTCCTTATGGTTCTATTTTAACTCATGTTTTCAAATTGTTCTGAGAACGTTAAGAACATTTTCCATAAAAACCACAAGAAAACTTTAGTACCGTTCCGAGAACGTTGTAAGAATGTTATTTGAAAACATACATTCCGTTCTCAGTATCAACAAAACTCTCTTTATCCTCTATCTTGTTATGTGTGTTCAGGTCTGTTGGCCGCGCCCACTAATTGACTACACTTGATCTCAATGAGGGCTTGTTTCCTTTGAAATGGGGTCTGTTTGAATAGACTAAAATGAACAAACATGGCATGCTAGTGCTATCCTGGTGGCGCAGTGGACTAATTCCATGGATTAAAAACAGAAGATCATGGGTTTGAATCTCACTGAGGCCATGCCACAATTAAAAAGGGATGTGTTTGCATGATTAATGCCTAAGCGAAGGAATGTCCATGTGTCCTATTTGTAGTTCAAAACAGTTAACCTAAGCTAGCAGTGTTATTAGACGTCTTATTGAAACATGTTCTCAGACCGTTATTTTATTACCTTCAAATAACCTATAATTTCCATTCTCAGACTGTTAATAAAACCTCCAGGAACCTCTCACTAAAGGCTTCAGTCATGAAAAAGTTATACTTAAATCTGAATTGGTTCTCCAGCAGATTAGTGTGAATGGCTCACCCCGTGATCAAAAATAGCCTTTTCCCCTTTAATTCAGATTACAATCTCTCACTTTTGGTTATTTGAAAATGAAATCATCTTCGAAATATAGCTATTTTTTAAACAAGCCATACAAAGCTGTTTGCAATTTCAGTTTTATCGACCGGAAAAGACAGAACAAATATTATGATTAAACTCAAATACACTAATTGATTAAAAAAAGACGGCTTCAAGTTTTTTAAAGCGGTTTAATCTTTGTTTAATGAGTTCGTAAATTCACTCTGGCTATCTACTCCGATTTCAGAACACTCTCCTCTGAGTGTGCCAGTGCGCAGAATAACTGAGGAATTTGCAAACATGCAACACCAGTTGAGCGAACTCCGACTCGCACTCTGACCACACTCTGAGTCTGAGCGCACTCTGACCACACTCTGAGTCTGAGCACACTCTGACCACACTCTGAGTCTGAGCGCACTCTGACCACACTCTGAGTCTGAGCGCACTCTGACCACACTCTGAGTCTGAGCGCACTCTGACCACACTCTGAGTCTGAGAGGACTCTGACCACACTCTGAGTCTGAGCGCACTCTGACCGTTCTCCGAGCGCACTCTGACCACACTCTGAGTCTGAGCGCACTCTGACCACACTCTGAGTCTGAGCGCACTCTGACCACACTCTGAGTCTGAGAGGACTCTGACCACACTCTGAGTCTGAGCGCACTCTGACCACACTCTGAGTCTGAGCGCACTCTGACCACACTCTGAGTCTGAGCGCACTCTGACCACACTCTGAGTCTGAGTGCACTCTGACCACACTCTGAGTCTGAGCGCACTCTGACCACACTCTGAGTCTGAGCGCACTCTGACCACACTCTGAGTCTGAGCGCACTCTGACCACACTCTGAGTCTGAGCGCACTCTGACCACACTCTGAGTCTGAGCGCACTCTGACCACACTCTGAGTCTGAGCGCAGTCTGACCACACTCTGAGTCTGAGCGCACTCTGACCGTTCTCCGAGCGCACTCCGAGCGCACTCTGAGTCTGACCACACTCTGAGTCTGAGCGCACTCTGACCGTACTCCGAGCGCACTCCGAGCGCACTCTGGCACTCCAGAGTGAATTAATGAACACACCCGATATCATAAATAGGACTGATGGAGTTATGTCACACATGCAGTTAACACAATAGAAAGCAGAAATATCTGCTCTATCCAAAATTACAACCAACTGATTGTAGCATTACCGCAAAACTGGAGGAGGAAAGTGGAAGGGGGAGAAGCTAAGGAACTTGTCTGTTGGCCCTGCAAGACCAAAATTAGTTAAAAGAAAATTGATAAATAAAAAAAGTATACCAGTTAAGGACAAAATAGTTGGGAAGAAATGTTAGATGTGCCGATTCCATGGCACAGGGTTTATGAACTGATATACAAAAACAACACCCGATTCAAAACAGAGTTTTTTCATTTAAATTATTATAAACAAAATGATTGCAGCCAATAGAATGTTGTGTACAGTATATGGGGGATACAACCAACCCAGCTCTGCTGTTTGTTTTGCAGAGACAGAATCATTAGATCACTTGTTTTGGTACTGCCCATATGTAGCTTGTTTTTGGTCACAGGTTCAGGAATGGCTGAAAAATCACAACATTTACCTAAAATTAAGTCTTTAAATAGCACTTCTGGGTGACTAGAAAAGCCTTAGTCATTCGATCAATAATATATTAATACTCTTAGTAGTCATGTTCATCTTTAATTTAAAATCAGTAGAAACTATGAGAATAGAAAGGTTCGTGACATTTGTGAAACATCACAGCACAGTTGAAAGATATATGGCAAGTAGAAATCAAAACTGGATGTTTTTTAGAGATAGATAGGAGGGGTTGAGGGGAGCTGAAGGGTAGGACTAATTGTTATTATTTTTAAATAAAAATACAACTATTTTAAAATGTACAGTGTCTGTGAAATGTATGAAGTATGTACAAGCCATCAGGGAACCATAATAAAATGTTCACAACCGTTCTCAGAACGTTTCAAAAACGTTCCGTTTTAACGGTCAGGAAGCATATGGCTTCAATCCTAGAACCAATGGGAAACCAAAAACGTACATTCCCACTATTTCCAAGGCACCAAATGTGCTAACTGGGGTGTCTTTATTCCTTAATCAATAGTTCCAAATTACATCATACAGTGTTCTTTTTCTCTCCTGTTAGAAAAAAACTACATTCATACTGGCTCAGCAAAGCTATGTAGATCAAGTTTGGTGTAGCTCAGTTGGTAGAGCATGATGCCTGCAATGTTGGTAGAGCATGATGCTTGCAATGTTGGTAGAGCATGATGCTTGCAATGTTGGTAGAGCATGATGCTTGCAATGTTGGTAGAGCATGATGCTTGCAATGTCTGCTAAAATGTAAAGGACCTATGAGACTAACATTTGAGCTCATTTCCCTTTGAGAAGACAAACTCTGTTTTGTCAACTTGTTTGTCATCCCATGCGAAGTCCATTAAGGGAATCAAATGAGAGGATTTTGAATGAAAAATCCCTATGGTAAGACTGCTGTCATAAATATAGGCCCACTTGAAACCCACACACTGTTATTATATAGGAATGTTGATTGGAAATCTCTTGTGTAATCTATTTTAAAAAGTGCAGGGACCAGAGGGACAAATGTCTCTCATGTTGCTATGGCTAAACGCCCTCTTTAGCTCAAAGAGAAGTTATGTTGCCCAGCATATGCAAGGTTCAGGCCGTGAAATCTGTATAATATGATCAAATTACCTCCATAAAACTGGAAAACCTTGGAGTATAATCTATTCAGATTGTCTTTCCCACTTTTCTCTGACCCTGCACAGTGGTGTCGGCAGATGGGGGGATAGGGCTGTGTTTTTACACAGAGCGATGCCAGGTGTGTCTGATGTGGACCTAGTCAAGACAGCTGCTGATGAGGAAGACATGGGGACTTGAAATCTCATGTCAGATAAATTAACTAACCATTCAATATCCTCCTTCTCTCGACTAAAGTCTCATATCAGGCATGAGATTAGTTTGTAGTGTAGTAGTGCTTGAGTTTAAATGCACGAGGCTCTGGAGCTGAGAAGAGAAGAGGCAGAATAAACATGTTTGCATTATTGGGTTTCTCAAACACACAGAGAATTCCATGATGAGGAATTCCAACATGGTTGTGAAATGATGGAGAGCACTGTTGAATCAGATTCAGGTTCCTTCAAGCCCAATGCATCATGTCAACAAAGGCAAATATTGTGTCACAGAAGGAGTGTGGTGTCTGTAAGTGGCCCAGAATTATTAGCCCACTCCTCCTACCCCCCGCTGTTACTGATTATGTCCAGAACAAAGCTCATTACAACCAAATCTGTTAATCATGGCGATGGTCTCTTACAGGTCAGTGAACTGCTGTACTGCTGTGAAGTGCTTGTCTGCAAATGACTCAAACAATAGTTCAATTATCTTTATTGGCTTAAACTGGTCTCAGTGCAAAGCATCCCAACAATGGAACAGTGAGTTGATAACGGTACACTACAATATTTTGACATTACACATGGGGAGTGAATCTTAGATATTTGCTTTAAAAGAAGCTACTCAAGCTTACATGTTGCTGAAGGGAGCGAGGGAGAGATGTGGTAGCAGGGTTACACTGGTTTACATGATCGACACAGTTCTCTGAGAAAGAATGCATTGTCCTCCGTCATTTTATCAACACATTGTCAACAAATTTCTGTTAATGGTCTGAAGGGGAACACTGTCATAAAGGAGCAAAGAAACAAACGTCGGAGTGGGAAATCAAACTCATATGTATTTCCTGTAGACACAGCTTTGATTCTGTTCTAACTGCACACATTGGGAGGGAGACTGTCACCCTTCAACTCGGTGTGCTACCAGGACAAACGCATGTCTACTGAATAGTGTTTGCATGACATCGTAACAAGTAACACAATGACACAAGAGAGGATTTTAGTTCATCAGAAAACTTTTTTATTTCAAATCATCACATGAAAGCATTGTACAGCATGTATTCACATCTTTGTCAAATAAAAACAAGTTAATTCATGCCTTCCCCAATCCTGATTCAATACACACACACACACACACACACACACACACACACACACACACACACACACACACACACACACACACACACACACACACACACACACACACACACACACACACACACACACACACACAAAGAGTTTAATCTGTCAGAGCAGCCACCTATAAGTTGGCTCTCCTCACTCGACAACATTTGTCAGCTGCCATCTGTCCGTCTGGGACCACCCCCCTCCCTCCGTGCCCTTATCTCCCTTTACAACTTTTTTAATCAAGCTGCAACACCTTTCCTGGACCTACACACACACACACGTACGTCATGACTGGGGCAGAGGAAGAGGTCTCACCTCCTTCCAATGAGCAAGTGCTTAAAAAAAACAAGAACAGCATGGTACAAATGCATGTATAATACACTCCTCCAGTGTTAAAAGCCAGAGCCATGGGACAACCCACCTAAGAACTTGTCTTAAGTCAACACGGAACACCAGGAGAACAATATGAGCTGCTTTGTCCCTTTGAAATACATTCAACTCTGTCCAAAATGTCTGGGTTCTGGTTTGCATCACCCTGGCATGGAGCTTGGCCCCCTGTATCAAGCAGTTCAAGGGGTTTGTACAAACTTCCTAATCACTGAGAGTGAGCTTGGAGGATGTCAGTGGTCATGATTACAGCCAGAAGACTGACTATCAGTTTCCTCAGTCACACAGTCTGGAGGACACGTACATTTGCACTCAGTCTGCAGTCCACATGCATGTGGCTGAATAGGTAATGATATCATTTTGCTGGATAGGTAATGATATCATGCACCTCTGAAATCTTACATTTACCTGTAGTGTTCAGGTGACGATGGAGGCAGGACAGGAAAAGGCAGCTAGAGACCTATTCCCTCTGGCTGGCATCCCTCTTCCATGCCCTGACCCCAGCATAAACGTCACACCTTAGTGGCCAGCGACTGGGCCTCTGTCTTCTGGGAGGACATGGAGCTGCCGGGGCTGGTGTGCATGGCCTTCTTCAGGTTGAGCAGACAGAGGCACTGGGAACGGAAGCGCAGGTCGAAGAAGGCATACAGGAAGGGATTGAGGCAGCTGTTGACGTAGGCCAGGCAGGTAGCATAAGGGTGGGCCAGCAGGAGGAAGCGGAGGAAGGCGCAGGTGTTTGGAGCCAGGTTCAGGTAGGAGAGGGCATCAGCGCTCTTCAGTACGTGGAAGGGCATCCAGCAGGCAGCAAACACAACCACCAGGGTGGTGATGATCTTCAGCAGACGCCTCTTCCTCTGGTCCTCCTTACGCAGGCTGTTGAAGTGGCGTGTCACGGTGCAGCCGATGAAGCAGTAGCACACCATCATGGCCAGGAAGGGTAGGAGGAAGCCCAGGGCAGAGGAGGAGATGCTGAGCCCTGCGATCCACATGGACTCCTTCTGCTTCAATTCATTTGATTGACTGATTGTTTGATTACCCCCACCCAACACCAGGCTGAAGTCCATGCCACAGGAGATGAGGTCGCTGCTCTCGTCATCCTTGGTGGTGCGGAAGATGAGTGTGGGGGCAGCCAGTAGGCCGGAGAGGAGCCAGATGGCTGTCAGGGAGGCCTGCATGTGGCCACGGGTACGCAGCTGGGTGCTGGACAGAGAGTGCACGATGGCCAGGTAGCGGTCAAAGCTCATGGCGGTGAGGCAGAAGACGCTGGCGTACATGTTGAGCAGCACCACGTAGCTGCTGATCTTGCAGAGGGCCACACCGAAGGGCCAGTGGTAGCCCAATGCAGTGTACACTGCCCACAGTGGCAGAGTCAGCACGAAGGTCAGGTCAGCCATGGCCAGGTTGCCTATGTAGATGTCTGCTGACCGGCGCTTGGCCTGAGCCCTCCACACAGTGAAGATGACCACACCGTTGCCAGAGAGACCCAGGATGAAGATGAGCATGTAGAGGACTGGGATGACTGAGTAGGAAGGCTTCCACTCAGAGTAGTCACACATGGTGCTGTTCTCCTGCTCTTCATAATCATAGTCATAGTATTCAGGGGTTGTCCACTTCTCCATTCTTCTTAGAGTATCCTTTTCTTCTTTAAAAATGTATATTATTTTATCAGGTAAAATAATGTTGATCAATGGATCAATAACGTTGATGAGGCAATTAGAAACTTGGTCCAAATCCGTGTGCAAGAAGTTCATAAAAAGCGCATAAAATAGGTCCTGACCAGTCGAGGGTGATTTCAGGTCTGGTGTCACAGCGCTGGGCAGGCTGCCTTTTTTAAACCCCGGCAGTTCCTCACACAACCCTCTGTCACCTCCTCCAAGGCCGATTCCAGCACCCCCCCTTTCCCTTTCCCTACCCACGCCCCCCGCGACTCCATAACGTTCGAGTGTGAAGAGAACTCTCCAATAAACGGTAAGCAGACCTCAATTTAAAAGCGAAAACGTAATGAAAATACAAATAGGGCATTGGAAGAACATTATTGTAACTCTTATGACGCACACGTTTAATACATGTTAAAGACTGTAGGCGAATTGTGGGATCTGCTCTACATGTTTTACAGCCTTCAGAAGTCCTAAAAAGTATAATTGAATTGATATGGAATTGATTTGAAAAATATTCGTTTTCCTGCCTGTCTAGGCAAGCCGGGGCAAGCACCTAGTCTAAAAGTAGACCATTACAATGATAAAGTGGCAGCATTTAAGGGGGAACCACGGCCAAAGTAGGCAATTGTACACTTGAGCACCCAAATTAGAATAATACATTTCCATGTCAATGATCGCACAATTGCACAGCACTGCATGTTCAAACATGTTGCGTGTGTCGTGTGCAATGTATCAAATAAAACATGTTATTACTGCAGTGCTATAGGGTGAGTATAATTTGGTTGTGTCCAACATAATTAATTTGGATAAATAATCAAATATCATGGTCCAGCAAATGAACATTGATAGAGAAAATTTGACCACGAAATATTATATTATAAATATCCTATTCTCTTTCTAATGGGAATTTGTTGTGCTGCATGAAATAGGACAAGAAAACATTATTGGCCTATGTTTTACATATATATATATTATTTACATGTTTAGCTTACTGTTTTCTTATCTGTCCATTAGATGTCCCAGGGTGGGGTTTGCCCTATGTTACTTATTTAAGAACAAGAACATATCATTTATTATAATTGACCAATAAAAAGCAACCCAAGATAGACAGCCAAGAGACTTGGCCCGCCGGGGTTCATTCCAGTATTCCCACATCCAGAACACTGTTATCGTTGACAATCACTGCCTGTTATTTCTTTAGGAAATACTGTCTTCATTCTATTCCATGAACTGCATTGTTGGTTAAGGGCTTGTAAGTAAGCATTGCACAGTCTCCACCTGTTGTATTCGGCGCATGTGACAAATACAATTTGATTTGATTTGATGTTAGAATTGTATCACTGCAGACTTTGTCATCATAACAAAGTAAAACCTTTTTTTCCCTGACTAATCTGGTGCTTAAAGGACAGTTAGACATGTCCTGTATCCTGTGGGTCCGTGTGTGACGTGGGATGAGACAAGACAGAGGTAGTGAGTTGAGACCAGGTATATGTAGACCTAATATTGTATCATTTAAATACAGGTGCTCAGTAGTTTGTCTCATATCCACTCAGAAATAGGAATCTGTCCAAATGGTTTAGTTGGTGAGAATCATCAGTTGACTGATGTAAAGTGAGTCTGATCTAGTCCCTGTGTATCCATGCTGAAGGAGCCCAGGTGGGAGGGCTCATTCTACACCCTCCTCTGTCTCTCAGCAGTGTAGCAGCAGCAGTGGCGCCAGGGCACTGACCTTCTCAGACACAACCATCACTCAACAATCTGCTCAGCCGGTCCCCTCCTCCTCCATCCCCTATTCCTGTCTCACCCACAGCTCTCTCTCTCTCTCCATCCCCCTACCCCTCTCCACCCATCTCTCTCTTCCTCTGATGATGAGCCAGACCCAGGCTATGTGGAAGTCTCTGGTTCTCGGCAGCACTAGTCTTCAAACGTCACTTACCCTATATTAAGCAGTTTGTTTTTGCTACTTGTTTTGGTAGTTTGTGTTGATTAAACCAATTTAATTGTGTTTCTCCCTCTGCTCTGTCTCCCGCCCCCCCATCTCCTCTGCTCTGTCTCCCCCCCCCCCTCCCTCTCCTCTGAGCTGTCTCCTGAGCTCTTTTGCAGGACATTTGGCAGCTCTGAGCAGGAAAGGAGCAGAGTGAGTTGAGTCAACGCAAGCTTCCCCTGTTCTAATGGGATTCTATTTATATGTGAGATTGTGTTTTGTGCGGCATTGTAAGGGCGTTGGAAGGATATGCTGGTCAAGGCAGTGAAATCTAAAGTTAAATCAAATATTACACCTAATCCAATTCACGCCCACCCACCATCCAGCACTAAATAAGTTATCAACCCTTTAATGAGCAGACAGGCTAATTTGACAGGGATCAGAGATAAGAAACAGATGGCTAATGCTGATGATTAACATGAATGACATCTTCCAATGTTCCAAAGGAATTTCAAGTCAGTCAATGTCATTTTGTCAGTCAGTGTGAGCACAGTTCTGTTTCTCCAACATTCCATTGGTGTTTTTGCTATTGCGCTATTTATTTTTGCTCTCATCCTCTCATGTGTGGCCTTGTGTTGTAAACCACACCCAGGTAGGACACCATAAATCTTCCTATACATGTACAGTATGTCCTGCTGCTGACCACATCACATCTCTTGTCATCTCCTGTTCTCACACCCAAGGTCTTCATCCATCATCCGTTGGTTTAGAGCAAGTAAAAAATAAACAATAAACAATATTGAGAGATATTGCATAACGACAAAACCTATTCCCCCTCAAGAGACTGAAAAGATTTGGCATGGGTCCTTAGATCCTCAAAAGGTTTTACAGCTGCACCATTGAGAGCATCCTGGCGGGTTGCATCACTGCCTGCTATGGCAACTGCTCGGCCTCCGACCGCAAGGCACTACAGGGGTGAGTGCGTACGGCCCAGTACATCACTGGAGCCAAGTTTCCTGCCATCCAGGACCTCTATACCAGGCGGTGTCAGAGGAAGGCCCTAAAAATTGTCAAAGACTTCAGCCACCCTAGTCATAGACTGTTCTCTCTGCTACCGCACTTCAAGCTGTACCGGAGCACCAGGTCTAGGTCCAAAAGTCTTCTTAACAGCTTCTACCCATAAGCCATAAGACTCCTGAACAGCTAATCAAATGGCAGCCCAGACTATATGCATTGCATTGCCCCCAATTACCTAGACTAACCGGTGCCCCTGCACACTGACTCTGTACCTGTACCCCCTGTATATAGCATCGCTATTGTTATTTTACTGCTGCTCTTTAGTTGTTTGTTACTTTTATTTATTTTCTTTAGCTATTTTTCTTAAAACTGCATTGTTGGTTAAGGGCTTGTAAGTAAACATTTCACTGTAAGGTCTACACCTGTTGTATTCGGCGCATGACAAATACAATTGGATTTGATTTGATACGAATGGAGACCACTCACAAGCACATGCACACACTCACGCTCAAATGCAAGATTATACGAAAACATACACACACACACGCTACACATATAGACATCTGTCTGCATGGCTGCTGAGAGCCCCTTTGATCTTTCATCGTCACATGACCTGCGTGTTGAAGTTTGTTTATGAGCCAGGGTTCTGTTGTGTCTTTTGCACCAAATGAGCAGGAGGTGATACGGCCGGTGTGATGTGTGATGTGTGAGAGAGAGAGGGAGAGACAGTTGTTTGATGTGTGTGTGTTAAGCTGTCAGAGACCACATGCATTGGTCCGCTGTAACTTACTGTGACAGCTGGCTCTGCAGGGATTGATTTGCGAGCTGACCAACACAGAGCCAGTCAGTCACTACTACAGCCAGTGACATTACATATCTGTTTTATAACTTTATATTGAGAGTGTACAAACACATTACACACAGTGAGGAAAATAATATCAAAGTCACACTAGTGAAGCACCATCAATGTCAAAATAAGATAGAAATGGTGTGTGGACTGTCTCCAAAACAAGCTACCCTTCCCAGTTGGAGAGTGCGAACATTTGGGCAACTTTATGGTCCATCCCACTGTCCTCTCCACCTCCCTTCAACCAGGGGGTTGAGATGATTGACACCAGCCTGCTAAGCACTGGAGCCACCAAGATGGACGAGGTTACACCTCGTACAGCCCAGCCCCCACTCCTCACCCCTAACAACCCTACTCATTCACATGGACCACTAATGGGGAGAGGAAGACCACATGATGGGCAGTGTGACCGTCTGTCTGGACATGTCAAACATCCTACAGCAAGTGGTTGACTGGACATGTCTCTGCTTCTGTGAGAGCTCAGACTGCCTGATACCGTTGGCGAGCGCCGGATGTTCACGCGAGAACATGTCATAATACCGTGGATGTGGTCTACCACACAAATCGCAACAAAACACAAACGCATGGGAATGCTCCAAAGATAGATGAGGGATGATCGTTTATGAATAGTCCAGGCAGTGTAATGTCATGTCATGCTCTTCGTGTCTAGAAGGAACGTGGATTACCTGTGAGAAACACTTGGACAAACTATCCAAAACCTGTACGTCTTGTGCCACTTAATCGGAAAGAACCCACAAGATAGTAGTCAGAGAGAGGGGATCCAAACCGCTGTGAATAACTGACCTCATAACAGGCCTCTCTATTGAGTTCACCTCCAGGCAGCTTTGAAGGGTTTTAAACATTTTAATGAATGCCAAAGAGCATAGTTACAATTAAATGTGCATCATTTCCTTATTTTCTTAACTGCTTCGTGCAGACAGAAAGCTAGACAGAAATCTACAAGCATGTTCTGTCCTAAATTGTGCTTTGTCCCACAGTGACCTAAGCACTTAGAATCCTGAATGAGCTTTTTGAGGCTCGTCTCCTAATTTCTTTCTCTGCATCTCTTCTGCATTTCCATTTCAGCTTTCTCCAGCGAGACTTTCCGTGCATTTACTGCAATCCATTATACACCCCAAACACAGACGTGTGGCCGGATGACAACACGCATCCAGACCTCCGGTCTTCATCGTCCTGACGACAGAGTACCGGTGATTATAAATCTGCGTGATTGGGGCCTTTCCCTTGGCCAATTAGATGAGGTGAAATATGGGAGGTCACGCCTGCTGTGGAGGCAGCATGCAACCAGCGCTCTGTTTACTTAAATGTCCCTTATCAGCCTCCATCAGAGGACCTGGGACACAAAGAGAAGGGGCCCAGAGTGTGTCCCTTTGTTCACAGAAATGTGCCCTTTCTACAAGATTTCCTCCCTTGCGTTTTGTGGCATTCCTTTAGCAATGGACATCGACATTGTTAAGATAAATAGAACAGTTGGATAATGGATGAAGATATTCTAAACTTTTTATATTTGTTATAGTTCATCAGATATTGACTGAATTATAGTTCGGGGATTCTGGTGGGAATTCAGGTATTCAATATATTGTCAAATGGCACTTTTGGGGGGGGGGGGAATGCACTCATATATACCTTTACTTATTGTATCAGGTATTTTAAAAATTATTGTATGTTAAAATAACGAAAAACTGATGTGCCTACTTTGCATAAACAAACTGGGTGGATTTGCATATATGAATACATTAACATGAAGGGGTGGAACAGGGCTGCAATGACCAAACACTTGCTCTGTCAACTCTACCTGCACTCACCTGCGCTGTCTAAACTGTCTCATAAATTACTGTTGTTGCCCCGTTCTGTTGCATAATTCAACAAGTGTGTCAATAGTTTGATTCAAAATCAACACACTTGGCTCTAGATTACACCTATCTGTACATACTTTATGTTGTTTGCAAGATCAGACGTAATATCGCTTTAATCCAAGTCTTAAATTGCTTTCGTTTCAGATAATCTAAATTGTAAACATTTCAACTGTATCTTTATTTTTATTGAACCTTTATTTAACTAGGCAAGTCAGTTAAGAACAAATTCCTATTTACAATGACGGCCTACACCGGCAAAACCCGGACGATGCTGGGCCAATTGTGTGTCACCCTATGGGACTCCTAATCACGGCCAGTTGTGATACAGACTGGATTCGTGTCTGTAGTGACGCGTCAAGCACTGAGATGCAGTGCCTTAGACCGCTGCGCATTAAATTATAACTTTTTTTCAAATCCACAAAAATGTGTTATCTTTCTATTGTCTCTTGTGATTTAAGTGTCAAGATGGTGCGTTAAATCCCGACGAAGCTCTACAGAAGGTTTTCACCAACAACGAATTTGGCAGGTGAAGAACCGCCCACATTCATTTTCAATGAGGGCAAGGGATTGGGGGAAGCAGTGGCGTTCGGTGACGTTTAAGATGAGGGAGGACGATTATGTATTTTATGAGCATGGCCTTATTTTTATTACATCATATTGGATGACTGTCATTGATATTCCATTCACCCAGCTCAATGTATCATCGATAGGTTTAGGCTACTACATGATACTCAAATTGTCCCTATACCCATCATGAGGTTGCTACAACCTAGCCTATGAATCAAAGTTTACAACGTAGGTGCACAAGTCGAAAGAAAAACTAGAGTAATCAAGGTGACAGACAGTGACACATTCAATACTACCTTGCACACTGTTGCCTGCATCTAGCTGATCTAGGGTGTAATCATTTGTCCAAAAGTTGCAAACGAGAGTTTCTATTGGACAAATTCAGGTAAGTTTCTCGTATTTCGTTCCGTATGCTTCCGTTTAAGAAACATTTTTCAACAGAATCGGCTGAATGAATACACCCTTGATCCCACGCAAACACAGTTCACTTTCATAGCAGCCACATGAAAACAGCATAATTATTTTGCTCATTGTATAATTCCTTCTTGCATCTACGCGCTCTCCTCCTCTCTCCTTTCCCTTCGCTTGTGGACTTCGGTGCACAACACATCAGCTGTCTGTGACCATGTGAAACCTTCATATCGTAACCGCTAACCGTTACACACAGCCTACATCGTTGTAGCCATATTAGCTAACGTTATAGTCAACATAGCTACTAGAACTAACGCTTTAGTAAACCCACTACAATCATGCAGTACAGTGTACAGTCAACATGTAGTTTAGCAGTTACACATGCGGACCCAGGTGGCAATAAATTAATAAAATCAAAAGCTTACCTTGACTTGGAAAAGTTCCAGTGTTGGATAGCCTTAGCCAGCTAGCTAACACAGAGTCCCTCTCTGAGTCAGGTGTTTGAATAGGCTAAACTAGCTAGTGAAAGTGATAGAAAAAAATACAAAATATAGCTAGCTCTCCCTCTCTCTCTCTCTCTCTCTCTCTCTCTCACTCTCTCTCTCTCTCTCTCTCTCTTGCTTCTCCTTCATTTTTAAAGAAATTAAATTGGTCAAAATTGTTCAACTATTGTCTTTCTCTCTCTTTGAGTCAACTCCTCACCACATTTTATGCACTGCAGTGTTGGCTAGCTGTAGCTTATGCTTTCAGTACTAGATTCATTCTCTGATCCATTAATTGGGTGGACAACATGTCAGTTCATCCTCTGAAAGTTCATCCTCTGAAAGTTGTCATAAATACTGTGTAATTCTATGGAAGGGGGTGAAAACCATGAGCCTCCTAGGTTTTGTATTGAAGTCAATGTACCCAGAGGAGGACGGAAACTAGCTGTCCCCCGGCTACACCATGGTGCTACCCTACAGAGTGCTGTTGAGGCTACTGTAGACCTTAATGGCAAAACTGTGTGTTTCAATCAATTATTTGTGACGGGAATATATTTACTATAGTATGTTTCACTGTTTTTATTTTTATGAAATTAACTGAGGTGTCTGGTCTTCCCTTTCCTCCTCTGAGGAGCCTCCAGTGGTGGGAAGGTGAGCGACGAGAACCCTTCTAGCGGAGCAGTAAAAAAAGTTGAGCTCTGCTCTACTTTATGCAAATGTTAAGTGAAGGAGAAGCCTTGGAGCGAACCATTGTCAAGAGGAGGCTCCGCCTCTGGTTAAAAGCCACTGTTAGTGTTCTTATAGATTCAATGGAAAGACAATGTATTCCATTGAGCCCATTTCAGCCATTACCAGGGTGTGTTTGACATTTCTGCGGTCATAACATTAATGGGAAAAAATGACAAGCAAAAGTTAGAGTTGCAGGGCTAAAATTAAAGCAATCAATCCAGTGAGATTTAAGTGGCGTGGATTTTGCACCCCTCAAACACAGGAAATAGATGGCTGAAGAAGACAGATCCTCAAGTGGGCGGGGTATGTGCTAGTGGAAATGGAAGTCCACTCTCAAGGAATGCATCGTTTTTTTGTCTCCTACTGAAGCTTTCTTATGGTGTGCTTGAGAACAGAGAGTGGATAGTGGAAGGGACAGCTCAACCAAGAAGTTTCAGTGATCCTAAGTGAAATTAGAGAAAATATATGTAATAAGTATAGTGGGGCAAAAAAGTATTTAGTCAACCACCAATTGTGCAAGTTCTCCCACTTAAAAAGATGAGAGTGGCCTGTAATTTTCATCATAGGTACACTTCAACTATGACAAAATGAGAAAAAAAAATCCAGAAAATCCCATTGTAGGATTTTTAATGAATTTATTTGCAAATTATGGTGGAAAATAAGTATTTGGTCAATAACAAAAGTTTATCTCAATACTTTGTCATTGCCAACAAAGGGTATATAACAGAGGTCAAACGTTTTCTGTAAGTCTTCACAAGGTTTTCACACACTGTCGCTGGTATTTTGGCCCATTCCTCCATGCAGATCTCCTCTAGAGCAGTGATGTTTTGGGGCTGTTGCTGGGCAACACGGACTTTCAACTCCCTCCCAAGATTTTCTATGGGGTTGAGATCTGGAGACTGGCTAGGCCACTCCAGGATCTTGAAATGCTTCTTACGAAGCCACTCCTTCGTTGCCCGGGCAGTGTGTTTGGGATCATTGTCATGCTGAAAGACCCAGCCACGTTTCATCTTCAATGCCCTTGCTGATGGAAGGAGGTTTTCACTCAAAATCTCACGATACATGGCCCCATTCATTCTTTCCTTTACACGGATCAGTCGTCCTGGTCCCTTTGCAGAAAAACAGCCCCAAAGCATGATGTTTCCACCCCCATGCTTCACAGTAGGTATGGTGTTCTTTGGATGCAACTCAGCATTCTTTGTCCTCCAAACATGACGAGTTGAGTTTTTACCAAAAAGTTATATTTTGGTTTCATCTGACCATATGACATTCTCCCAATCTTCTTCTGGATCATCCAAATGCTCTCTAGCAAACTTCAGACGGGCCTGGACATGTACTGGCTTAAGCAGGGGGACACGTCTGGCACTGCAGGATTTGAGTCATTGGCGGCGTAGTGTGTTACTGATGGTAGGCTTTGTTACTTTGGTCCCAGCTCTCTGCAGGTCATTCACTAGGTCCCCCCGTGTGGTTCTGGGATTTTTGCTCACTGTTCTTGTGATCACTTTGACCCCACGGGGTGAGATCTTGCGTGGAGCCCCAGATCGAGGGAGATTATCAGTGGTCTTGTATGTATTCCATTTCCTAATAATTGCTCCCACAGTTGATTTCTTCAAACCAAGCTGCTTACCTATTGCAGATTCAGTCTTCCCAGCCTCATTAAATATCGTACAATGTGATTTTCTGGATTTTCTTTCTCATTTTGTCTGACATAGTTGAAGTGTACCTATGATGAAAATTACAGGCCTTTCTCATCTTTTTAAGTGGGAGAACTTGCACAATTGGTGGCTGACTAAATACTTTTTTGCCTCACTGTATAAGTAAGACACTCAGATAAATATAGATATACAGTACATAGACGTGTATTTTGTATGTTACAATTATATGAAAGTTAACGCAAACATACCTGTTACTTTGTAAGCATATGCCATTTTTGCATTTGACAATACACCACAACATCATAGCATAAAGTTCACCCCTAAACTGAATCAAATGTTTGTGCGCAGTTGTACAGACAAAGTAATGTTGTGTGATGTCGAAACATCTGAGGATTTCAGATATTTATAATGTGTTGGGCCAAGATGTTGGATAGATATCTGAAGAGGTTACAGAAGATGGAGATGCTAAAAGTGTCCCACTTTTTCTGAATTAATTCAAATAACAGTACTAATATCAGTTCTACAAGAACAAATAAACAGGATATAGTGCTACAAGACCCAGAGCTCTGCCTAACCTAAGTACAGGGGGTCCCTAATGTAAACTGGATCTCTTTCCTCCATTGAAAAAGCCTATAAGACTGTCCTGCTTTAGTTGCTCCAAGTTGTCCTACTTTAGCTGCTCCATGTTGTCCCCACTTTAGCTACTCCATGTTGTCCTACTTTAGCTGATCCATGCTGTCACACTTTAGCTGCTCCATGCTGTCACACTTTATCTACTCCATGCGGTCCTAATTTAGCTACTCCATGCTGTCCTACTTTAGCTACTCCATGCTGTCCCACTTTAGCTGCTCCATGCTGCCCTACTTTAGATGCTCCATGCTGTCCTACTTTAGGTACTCCATGCTGTCCCACTTTAGCTGCTCCATGTTGTCCTACTTTAACTGCTCCATGCTGTCACACTTTAGCTGCTCCATGCTGCCCTACTTTAGCTGCTCCATGCCGTCCTACTTTAGCTGCTCCATGCTGTACCACTTTAGCTGCTCCATGCGGTCCCACTTTAGCTGCTCCATGCTGCCCTAATTTAGCTGCTCCATGACGTCCTACTTTAGCTATTCCATGCTGTCCCACTTTAGCTGCTCCATGCTGTCCTACTTTAGCTGCTCCATGCTGTCCCACTTTAGCTGCTCCATGCTGTCCTACTTTAGCTGCTCCATGCTGTCACACTTTAGCTGCTCCATGCTGTCCTACTTTAGCTGCTCCATGCTGTCACACTTTAGCTAGCAATGGTTGGTAAAGCAGGACAACAACAAAAAATAACTGAATAAAAACATTGAAACAAAATATTGGCAATTTTTTTAATGTATTTTAATGCACCAGGACATAGTATGCACATTAACATCACAGTTTGGCATAGTCAGTGCTTGACTTGGGCAGGAGCTCACTGTAGCTGAATACCGAGACGCCACATTTTCTACTGTTTGAGCTCCTGTTCATTTAATAGACTACTAGCTCTAAAGTATTGTAGAGCTCCTGCACCTACATATAAATGGTATTGGCAACCAAAATGTGTACCGGCATCTATTTCAGTCTAAGTCAAGCATTGGACACAGTGCATTATTTATGACAGTTTTATAGCCTTAACTTCAAAGCAGAAGAAAAATAACTATGTCACTGATCTTACCATGAGCTCCCTATCTAAAACTTGCTCTGCCCCCCTCTATGATGTCACAACAATGAAGTGATGTGATTTTGATCATGTGGTTTCTCTGCCAGGGCTTAGCAACAATAGTTTTAATTTTGTCTTTGTCAGACCAAGAAATAAACGCATCAGGATTAAGCTGTCCCAGTTTATATGATGTTCCACTCTTTCAGAATTCACCCTACATGTAGTTCAACTTGTAATTAAATTACATTTAGCAGTAGCTTGGTGGTAGTTAAAGTAAATTCAGATCTTGGTCGTGTTTTCAGTAGTTTTTTTGCCATGTAGTGGTGTAGCAAACTACTGGAACTACACTCTACTTTATTTGCTAATATAAAATAAATATGGGTGAAGTATGCAAGAATGTCCTTTCTTTTTCAGTATCAGACCATCTTAATTCTCACTTGAGAGATGTGTTTTGTGTTTAATAGGCTACATTACACATCTGACTCCAGAGGAATCTGCTCTTGAAATGTGTAGTCTAGATATCATTTAGATGTCGTCATATTTTTTTTTTTACAGTGACTTAGAAGTAGTGAATACGTTCATGTGGAATAGACAACCAGGTGAGGGGAGTTCCTTACTAATTACTCATTTGTGACCTTAAATCATCAATCAAGTACTCGGCCCTCCGTGGAATGAGTTTGACACGTGCTCTAAACCTTGGCTGACGCACCAGTGTCCGGTCTCTGTCTGTGGGTCACACTTCACTATGCTGGCCACCTTGTTCAGATAAATCATCCTCCTTTCACTCAGTTGTTGTTTTAATAAAGAGGGACTGTGCAATATGAATATTTAGAGTAAACGTGTGCACAAGAGGGAAAATCCCAATCCATTGTTTTCATAATGGGTATAAATAGCTAATACAACAGAGAGAATACAACAACCATCATATGAAGGTGGGGCCCCAACAAGTCTTATAAGCTGGAAGGAAGAGAGAGTTTAGACCCAAGAAGGAAGAGGAGATAGAGATTCAGAGCTAACAGGGTCTTCCTGTCTGGCACAGGATGTGGACCAGTGCTTCAGGCCATGACCTCGGTTTGGGTAAATAAGATGTTGTTGTTGTGAACTGGGGAGCACCCTACAGTATGTGATCATGTTTCCCAGAACAGTGTGATTGATACACTGTGATTGATCCAAGCATTGGCAGTGACGGTTGGCGGTAGGAGCACAGGAGGGGCAGGAAAGGGAGAAAGGATAAAAAGAAAGATAATTGCATTGAAATACTCAGGATGATGAGAACATGGTCTCTGTCTCAATCACTTTGGCCTCTTCCCCTGATTTGAGAATCCCGTCTGATTCATATAAACCTGTTCAGGAGGCGATGGAGATAAGGACCGGGACCTTGGCCCATGCTGTCTAAAACAACAACAACAGACCTACAATAAAGTGCCAGTGTTTTCCTCTTCCTATGGGTAATATCTGGCATTGTATTGGACCATGAGGCCCTTCCTCCCCCTGCTTTACTACTCTTCTCTCCGGGGTCTAATTAGGACCGGTATCGTTCCCACCATCTGAACTGGTGGGCAGGAGAAAGGGAGGAATTCCAACATTTTAACAAACTGTGAGGAGTATTCTAAATGTATGGTGAGATTAGTGGACCTCTGGTGTGTTATCCTCCCTATGTAACATGAGAATCGTCAAAGCCGTTTTATGATAGGTCTTGGTTTCGAGGCATTTTTGTAACCCAACCCTACATTTTATCTGAGGTGAAGTTCCAGGGAAGAACACGCGCGCGCGCACGCACGCACGCACGCACGCACGCACGCACGCACACACACACACACACACACGTGCTATGGAGTTTGTACGTAACACCCATGACCACACCGGTTGGAACACAATAAGCTATTGTACCATGAGACCAAAGGTCCTGCCGCCCATATGGTTTTGTCATCAGTCTCAATTATAATAGAGCTCTGAGGTCACTGCAGTTACCTCTCAGGTTCAGGTTCTGTATCTACCAATTCAACCCTTATATGCTCCCTGCTACACACATACACACACATGTATGACATCATGTACCATTTTGCATATTGTTTACTGTAAACAGAGTTAAACGCACTTCCTGTATGTGTATTCATTTCTCCCACAAACATTTGGTCTCTGTTCTACCATTGACCTACATATTCTCTGGTCAAGTAGTCTCATCCCTGGGAAGATAGTAATAGGAAACCCCTCTACTCTGTCTGTCCCTAACTCATTCTTATCACTGGCTCCTCTGCTGCTGTTGCTGCTGCTGCTCCCAATTCATATCGGCAAATGTCTGTCTGTGTGTGTCCCAGCAATTATACTGTATATCTATGGTCCCAGCTTTATCAGGGCAAGTGTTCCATGGTGCACACGACACACACACAGTCCCTATTCCCCTCTGTGCGTATGCTCTCTGAGCCCCTGGTTTCCTTGCTGGGGGAGAGAGGACTGGATGGACGGGAAAAGGGGAGACAGTGGGGATGTGACATAACAATGGCAGGAAGTGACTCCAGATCAAACACAGATTGGCGGCAAACACATAGACAGATAAACACAAAACAAACTTCCCCGAACGACAAATCAACAAAAAGCACACTCTCCTCTCACCAAATCACATCAAATCGTATTCATCACATGCAACTGGTATAGACTTTACAGTGAAATGCTTGTTTATAAACCCTGCTAACGATGCAGAGTTAAAAAGGAATACATAAAATTAAATAGTAACTAACACAAGCTAAATAAAATAAAATACATAAGAATGGAGCTATATACAGGGAGTACCAGTACCAGATCAATGTGGAACTGTATACAGGGAGTACCAGTACCAGATCAATGTGGAACTGTATACAGAGAGTACCAGTACCAGATCAATGTGGAGCTATATACAGGGAGTACCAGTACCAGATCAATGTGGAGCTATATACAGGGAGTACCAGTGCCAGATCAATGTGGAGCTATATACAGGGAGTACCAGATCAATGTGGAGCTATATACAGGGAGTACCAGTACCAGATCAATGTGGAACTGTATACAGAGAGTACCAGTACCAGATCAATGTGGAGCTATATACAGGGAGTACCAGATCAATGTGGAGCTATATACAGGGAGTACCAGTACCAGATCAATGTGGAGCTATATACAGGGAGTACCAGTACCAGATCAATGTGCAGAGGTACGGGTTACTTGATGCACATATGTAAAGGCAGGGTAAAGTGACTAGGAATCTGGATAAATAATAAAATAAAGAAAAGAGTAGCAACAGCAAATGAGTGTAAAAGTGTGTGAGTGTGTGTATGTACAGTTGAAGTCGGATGCTTACATACACCATAGCCAAATACACTTAAACTCAGTTTTTCACAATTCCTGACATTTAATCCAAGTAAAATTTCCCTGTTTTAGGTCAGTTAGGATCACCACTTTATTTTAATAATGTGAATTGTCAGAAAAATAGTAGAGAGAATTATTTATTTCATCTTTTATTTCTTTCATCACATTCCCAGTGGGTCAGAAGTTTACATACACTCAATTAGTATTTGGTAGCATTGCCTTTAAATAGTTTCATTTGGGTCAAACGTTTCGGGTAGCCTTCCACAAGCTTCCCACAATAAGTTGGGTGAATTTTGGCCCATTCCTCCTGACAGAGCTGGTGTAACTGAGTAGAGATAGAGGCCTCCATGCTCGCACATGCTTTTTCAGTTCTGTCCACAAATTCTCAATGGGATTGAGGTCAGGGCTTTGTGATGGCCACTCCAATACCTTGACTTTGTTGTCCTTAAGCCATTTTGCTGCAATTTTTGAAGTATGCTTGGGGTCATTGTCCATTTGGAGCACCCATTAGCGACCAACCTTAACTGATGTCTTGAGATGTTGCTTCAATATATCCACATAATTTTCCTGCCTCATGATGCCATCTATTTTGTTAAGTGTACCAGTCCCTCCTGCAGCAAAGCACCCCCACAACATGATGCTGCCACTCCTGTGCTTCACGGTTGAGATGGTGTTCTTCGGCTTGCAAGACTCCCCCTCTTTCCTCCAAACATAACAATGGTCATTATGGCCAAACAGTTCTATTTTTGTTTCATCAGACCAGAGGACATTTCTCCAAAAAGTATGATCTTTGTCCCTATGTGCAGTTGCAAACTTTAGTCTGGCTATTTTATGGCGGTTTTGGAGCAGTGGCTTCTTCCTTGCTGAGCGGCCTTTCAGGTTATGTCGATATAGGACTCATTTTACTGTGGATATAGATACCTTTGTACAGGTTTCCTCCAGCATCTTCACAAGGTCTTTTGCTGTTGTTCTGGGATTGATTTGCACATTTCGCACCAAAGTATGTTAATCTCTGGGAGACAGAACGCGTCTCCTTCCTGAGCGGTATGACGGCTGCGTGGTCCCATGGTGTTTATACTTGCGTACTATTGTTTGTACAGATAAACGTGGTACCTTCAGGTGTTTGGAAATTGCTTCTAAGGATGAACCAGACTTGTGGAGTTCAAAAAAAAAAAAATTCTGAGGTCTTGGCTGATCTCTTTGGATTTTCCCATGATGTCAAGCAAAGAGGCAGTGAGTTTGAAGGTAGGCCTTGAAATACATCCACAGGTACACCTCCATTTGACTCAAATTATGTCAATTAGCCTATCAGAAAGCCATGACATAATTTTCTGGAATTTTCCAAGCTGTTTAAAGGCACAGTCAACTTAGTGTATGTACACTTCTGACCCACTGGAATTGTGATAAAGTGAATTATAAGTGAAATAATCTGTCTGTAAACAATTGTTGGAAAAACTAGTTGTGTCATCCACAAAGTAGATGTCCTAACCGACTTGCCAAAACTATAGTTTGTTAACAAGAAATTTGTGGAGTGGTTGAAAAATGAGTTTTAATGACTGCAACCTAAGTGTATGTAAACTTCCGACTTCAACTGTATGTGTGTTTGTGTTGTGTCGGTATGTGTGTGTGTGTGTATGTTTGTGTGTGTGTGTATGTATGTAGTGCTTGTGAATGTGTGAGGGTTTTGTGTCAGAGTAACTGCATAGTGTGTGTGAGTGAGTGTGTATATGATGTGTATGTATAGTTTAGTGAGTGTGTGTGTATAGGGTCAGTGCAAGATAGAGTCAGTGCATATAGTCCTGGTACCATTAATTGACGATTTAGCTCTCTGGCTATTTGGCAGTCTTATGGCTTGGGGGTAGAAGCTGTCTCGAGAGTTGATATTCCAGTACGGTTTGCTCGATTGTAGCAGAGTGAGCAGTCTATGGCTGGAGTCTTTTGGGCCTTCCTTTGACACCGCCTGATATAGAGGTCCTGGATGGTAGGGAGCTCGGCCCCAGTGATGTACTGGGCTGTCTGCACCACCCTTTGTAGCACTTTGCAGTCAAGGGCGGTGCAATTGCCATACCAAGCGGTGATGCAGCCAGTCAAGATGCTCTCGATGGTGCAGCTGCATAACTTTTTGAGGGCCCATGACAAATCTTTTCAGCCTCCTGAGGGGGAAGAGGCACTGCAGTGCCCTCTTCACGACTGTGCAGGTGTGTGTGGACCATGTGAAATCCTTAGTGATGTGGACGCTCAACCCGCTCCACAACAGCCCCGTTGATGTTATTCGGGGCTTGCTCTCCCCACTTTTGTCCTATTAACCAAAGATAATAAGAGGAGACAAGAAGAGTTTGGTCTGTTTGCAGTATGCATGTTTATGGGAGTGTGTTGTCTACGATCATTCTCTTCCCTTCATTCACTTCCGGAAGTTTACTCGAAAGATGAGTGAACTATTCCTTCATCTCGTTATAGCATCTTTGGTCTGACAGACTTTTATGTGACACCCAGAATGTATTGTATAATGTCAACAAACATGGCACCACACATAGCTGGCAAATAGCTTAGCATTAGCTCATTTTGATCAGTACAACCTTCAAAAAAGTATTTTACACACATCATAGGTGTCCATTACAATCTATGCAATAATACATGATTTGTTACAAGTACTTGAAAATGTGAATAAAACTGTAAATAGGGTATGCTCCATACATACACTACCGTTCAAAAGTTTGGGGTCACTTACCCTGCAAAACACCAGTCTCAACGTCAACAGTGAAGAGGCGACTCCGGGATGCTGGACTTCTAGGCAGAGTTCCTCTGTTCTTTTGACCATCTTAATATTTTATTTTTATTGACCAGTCTGAGATATGGCTTTTTCTTTGCAACTCTGCCTAGAAGGCCAGCATTCCGGAGTCGCCTCTTCACTGTTGATGTTGGGACTGGTGTTTTGCGGGAACTATTTAAGAAGCTGCCGGTTGAGGACTAGACACTCTAATGTACTTGTCCTCTTGCTCATTTGTGCACCGGGGCCTCCCACTCCTCTTCTATTCTGGTTAGAGACAGTTTGCGCTGTTCTGTGAAGGGAGTAGCACACAGTGTTGTACCAGATCTTCAGTTTCTTGGCAATTTCTCGCATGGAATAGCCTTAATTTCTCAGAACAAGAATAGACTGATGAGTTTCAGGAGAAAGTGCTTTGTTACTGGCCATTTTGAGCCTTTAATCAAACCCACAAATGCTGATGCTCCAGATACTCAACTAGTCTAAAGAAGGCCAGTTGTATTGCTTTAATCAGAACAACAGTTTTCAGCTGTGCTAACATAATTGCAAAAGTGTTTTCTAAAGATCAATTAGCCTTTTAAAATGATAAACTTGGATTAGCTAACACAACGTGCCATTGGAACACAGGAGTGATGGTTGCTGATAATGGGCCTCTGTACGCCTATGTAGACCAGCCATTTCCAGTTACAATAGTCATTTACAACATTAACAATGTCTACACTGTATTTCTGATCAATTTGATGTTATTTTAATGGACAACATATTTTGCTTTTCTTTCAAAAACAAGGACATTTCTAAGAGACCTAAACTTTTGAATGGTAGTGTACATACATACATACTGAATGCTACAGTAGAAACGACAACACGATATACAGAAAATAAGGCACTTACCTTGGTAGGAACGCACACATGTCCAAAGTTATTATTTGTAAGGAAAACAACAATGAAGGCAATGCGACCACCAGCCAGAAAATGTACCAGTTCATGCAAGACTGCGCAAATGTCTGCATACTTGATCTGCGGAAACACTGGGTAAGTGCTTGGGCTCTCCTCTAAGAGGCTGAGAAGTTTGTCTGGCTCAGTAAAGCCTCAAACATAAATTGTCCGCAACACTGAAATGGATACTTCTATGTGAATTAATGAGGAGGCGGAAGACACATCAATTCAAACTGTTGCTAGAAAATAAAACTTATTAGAAAATAAATTGAAATGGACAAGCTGAAACATATCCTATAGATAATTAGCATGCAGCGCGTGTTAACTGTTCTGTTGCGTAACAATCACATTTTGGAACAAGTGAGTACATTCTAACATCACTTGCATAGAACAACTCACGCTGGGGCGACCATTAGAGATATTTGGAACTCACATGTGAAAAGGTTAGCAAGATATAGATATGGATGTCATAAGGTGAACGCACCAATTTGTAAGTCGCTCTGGATAAGAGCGTCTGCTAAATGACTTAAATGTAAATGTAAATATAGGCTAGAAAGAGTTTTGTTGATGCTGAGAACGGAATGTATATGTTTTTTAATAACATTCTTAGAACGCTCTCTGAACGTTACAAACGTTTTCTTGTGGTTTTGTATTGAAAGTTTTAACATTCTCGGAACAATTTGAGAACCTTACTTTAAATAGAACCATAAGGAAACCTATATGAAACATTTTATGCTGAAGTACTTGTTGGGGGTTACCCTGGGGGTCAGGTGTGGGGCTACACCAATGCCATGATTACTGTATATATGTTATAACCTTTGTATGCTTGCAATGCGCAATGATGGAAAAGTACTGGGTAAATGGAGATGTACTGCTTTAGTTCTCAGGCTGAGATTTGTCTGCACCTGCTGATAGTCACACGGGCTCAAGGCCGAAATAGTAGAGTGAGAAACCACAGTCTAGACATGTTTTCTCATTTTACATACTTTGTATCTAATCCAATGCAACAATGTTAAGATATGATTGACGGTAGGTTGTATAAAGAGTGTGGTCTCCTGTTTCGCCACACAGATCTTTACTATAGACTACTGAGGTATTCTGTATATGAATCTCTATCTGCAATTGCATTTTATTACTAAAGAGTTTTATACCACGGTTCCTGTGTCTGTGCCATCTATCTGGAAGACTGATTGTTAAAGGAAACTTACATGCACAAAGGACCAACCAACATACTTAAATTCCCACCAAAGAAAGTTGTTTCTTAAGGTTCTTGGAACAATTTAAGAACATGACTTTAAATAGAACCATGAGGAAACCTGTAGGAAATGTTATGCTGAAGTACTGGAATTCCCACTTAATGTTCAAGCAACTATCCTGCACCATTCCAAGAAAGTTGTGGGAAGGCTGTATGGAAAATAACAACTACGCTCTTACCAAGCTTTAATAAACATATGGTTCTCAGAACATGATATGCTAGCTGGGTAGTGTTATCTAGTGTGCACAATAAAAATGCACATACACTTCCTGTCCTTGGTCTACTGTAAAAGCATCTGTTTGACCCCTGACCCCTGCTACTCTGAACCAACTTCCTGTCCCACACGCGCAGGAGGAGACTACTGAAATCTGGGTTCATCAAAGCTGTTTCCCAAAGACATGAAGGACATGGAAACATCATATGAATGGATTGGGGAAATCCATTTCATTCAGTGGTGACATTGAATCTCATGGTTTAGGACAATCAGATGATGAATAACAAAGTGACAGTTACAGTTAACTTGCCCCTCCTCAATGGGAGTGTTCCATTTTACATTTGTAAACATAAAAAGAGATAACCTTGCACTCTTTTGCATGTGACAACTAGAGTAATATGCTGCAGTGTTTTATGGCTGGTATATATAATTGTACTTTTGTACATTTCAGACAGCATCACAATAGTAGTGATTCTCACTATAAAGGCACGATTATAATTTTTTCTTCAGATGTTGCATGTCAGATGAACCAATCAAGACAAAAAGAGTGTCATAATAACATTGACCTGTGCCCTTGAACTTTAGATTCTCTCTGCACCCCTTCATGAACAGCGAGACAGTGGGCCGAATGACTGGGATAACTGGAGAGGGAGACCCTCAGTCACCAAAAAGCTTTTGAGGAGCTTTAGGGCTCATTAAGCCAGACTGTAATCCCCCAGACGGACACTGTCCACATATGGCCCTGTGAGATCCTCCACACCACCATACATCTCCCTATAAAACATTTATCACATCATGGAAATATGATGAGCAAGGGATTCATAACACAGGATCCTAATCTTTTAAAACATGACTGTACCGGGAACAATTTCTTGATTTTTTGCGACCTACTTTGAGAAGGAAATGTTGAGTGTCTGTACGGGTGGCTAGTTATAGTCATACCTCAGTGGTTATAGTGGGCTACACTGCTACAGTATGTCTGGGTCCCATAGGTTGGGTTGGTTCTAGGGGCATGTCTGGGTCAAGTCTTGTTCTGCACAGATTAGCTAAGAGGCTATTCACTGGTCTCCTATTACGCCCCCTGTAGTCTGGGCCTCTGTCTGAATGTCTCTGTGGAACAGGGGGGGGACAGGCAGAGAGCAGAAAGAGATACATTGTTTATCCCAGTAAACAGGAGAAAGGCCAAAAGGAGACAAGAGAGAAGCCATGGAAAAGTTTCCAAAGACAGGCATCATCTGATAGTTGGACACAATGATGGTGGCTCGGAGGAAAGAGAAAGAAATACTCCATCGTCTGATCTCCAATTCATATCTTATCTTTTGGCCATCTGTGAAAGAGAGGATTCCCTCTCTCCTTTTCCTTGGGGTGTAGTAAATAAATCTTCATCTCCACAGAAGAGGCTATCCACAGAGGCCCTGAAATGTATTCCGTTACAAAGGATCGGAAGTGTATGGAGAGGACACACCACAAAATGAAGAGCAGACATCTCAGGTCTGTTACCTTAAGTTACAGTGTATCTATGGCAGTGAGACAGCCGCATCAAACAGTCAAAGAATATTTCAGGATGTTTTGATGTAAATTATGTTGAAGGGAAAGAGCGAGAAAATGGCTTTTCTGATCATAAGGACTGTCTAGATCAGGGTTTCCCAAACTTGGTCCTGGGGCACCCCTGGGTGATTCAAATAATCAATGTTTGAGGAGTTATTTGAATCATATGTGTAGAGCTAAGGCAAAACAACTAAACGTTCACCCAGGGGTGGCCTCAGGAACGAGCTTGGGAAACCCTGGTCTAGATAAATGCATCAGAGCGAGGGAGAAGGCTGTCCTTATTGTGCTGCTGCACATTTTACAGGCTCTGCACATCCATTAACGCGAGACGTGTTGTGGGATTCCGCCGTCTTTGAGATGCAAATACCGCACAGAGCTGAAAGACCTAGAGAAACAGGTGTCCAAGGAAGTGGCTAATGTGTGTGTGGGAGGGTGGCGGACTGGGGGAGTATATGGAGATCACATAACCCTCTGTCCAGTCCTATCTGGCCTTTCTGTTTTTGCCATCACTCTCGTTTGCACCAAATATCCAATTATATCAAACGAGACAGACAAAACAGATTAGTCCAAGAGTATTGAATTGTATTCATGTAAACGTGATTGGTTTGGTACAGATACAGAAAGTAGATACAGGGAGAAGTAGTCTCATAAGCAAACAAAAAGGGGGAAAGGAGTGCTTTTACTATGTAATCATCACCCATGGCCATGTGGAAAGTTGATAGCTAGACTATTCTGATTCTGATCTGAGTATTACTTACAATGAGACCAACACAAGGCCTAACACTTAGGTGGCCACAATTTGAAATGTTTACAGATTAAGTTCCAGCAACAGAGAATCTCCCAAATGGCCCCCAGGGTGCTTCATTTTCTAACTGCTTCACCATTAGTAGCCTATCCACTATTCCCAAATGTGGTCCAAGCTGGAAGAGATCCATCCACACTTAACGTGGGTGTAAAAAAAACATGTCCCAGGATCAACGATTAGCACATTTCAATAGGATTGGATGCATGCTAGTTTCCTGTTCAAAGCGCAATGGCACCCCCTATTGTATACACAAGTATATGAAAAACTGCTGTCATCTCTCCACAGCTCACATATAGCTTTCCATTTTCACCTGGCTGCCAGTTCCTGTTCTTTTGAGAACATCATGTGAGTGGAATAGAATGGGAGATGGAGGAATACAGTGGAGGCAGAGGGCTCAGAGAGGACTACTGGCTACTATCCTGAACTTGGTGTGGTGAGTTCTGGCACCCAGAGCTGCTGAGGCATCACTTAAGTGAGTGTTTCACAGAGTGGAAGAGAAGCCCAGTGGCTATAAGACTCAGGCTGGTTCCCAGACTTGCCCTCTACAAGATCACCATCCTCTGACCAGTTCCCTCCACTCAAGCCATGAACTGACCGTCTATCTGCAGAGGATGCAGCTGTCAAAGACTTGGCCTCTTATTGGTTGACCTGTCATGATATAGCTTGTTTGTCTTTTGCTTACGAAGTGCTTTGAGATTTCGATTATGAAAAGTGCAGACGACACCTAATACATTAGTGGTGTCAGTGTTGGTTGCCACACATTGAGGTTACATGGACAGACGTCACACAATGTAAACACGGGCAACTACAGAAGACAAACAAAATGTACATTTTATTCTTAAAGGACTTGACCAGGGACAAAGCACTTAATCTTAGACAAATATAAATCTATAGTATGTGAAGTTCTAAACTATGTGCAAGTGTGAAAATCCATTGGAATTTACAGAAATCCTTTTACCATACATAAGTTCAATATTTTTTTAAATGTATATTTTACTTGATATAAAAGTCCCTTCAGAAAATAACTTTCGCAGTTCTAATCTAAAGGCAAATATTTGACTAACACACCCGTGCGTAATATTGACGATTACATAAAGCAATTATGCACAGATCTAATAAAACGAGTATACGTAAGCACATTTTATCAACAAAGCAGAATCAACATCGCTGAGTATGACATGAGCGTTCCATCGTTTGGCATTCTCCCACTACATACCTACACACGGACTCTGTTCCCTGGAGCCCTGCACAGAATCATACACACTAAAGGAATGATTTAGACAACATGGCTCTTACAACACATAAACATGGTACCCCATCAAATTGTTGGTCTAGTGACAGGAATTGTCCAGCAAATGTTAATTAACTTCATTAGAAACTATAAATGATACAGATGATTGGTTTCCCCTTGAGCCTGTCGTTCAAGTCCTTCATTGGTCAGGGCTGAACAATGGACCCACAGAGCCCTCTAGTGTTCATCAACATCAACTACAACCAGAGAGAAAAGGACACACCAATGAGTGAATGACAACAGCGTGTATCTTTATACAATATGTTGGCAACCTACGGTATGCAAACCATATTCTATTGTGCTTACAATTTAACTATTGACATTTCCTGTTAATCTAACAATGCAGGATTGGTGTGTGTTGGCAATGTAGTGTCTTATACTACTGTACATATTAAGTGACAGACAAACAGGCGTAGTGCTCAAGCATCCAGTAATGACCCCGGAACAGCTGGGACAGGGCCAGGACTCCTGGCTAAACAGACTTCATAGTTATGTCACCTGATCTTGAATCAGCCTAAAATACTTCATTAAATAAGAAAAGATCGAGATAAACTGACGTGATTGATTTCAGCAGCAGGCTATACAATCTACCCTCAGCCAAAGTGCCTGTATATCCGTATGGTCCACTGAACGAAGTGCTGCACTCTTCCAACTGATGATTAAATTGACATCCCCCATATATGTGTAAAAAACAACAGTCTACACTTGTTGTAGCACCCAGGGCAATATGGAAGATACGCCAGAGGCTTCCATTCTTATGGAGTGTTTTGCTATAGATGCATTTGGCTATAATGGAAAGAGTCAGTCAAGAAGGTGGGAGTGGGAAGGGGTCAGAGGTTAAGGGTATACTGGAGATCTGGAGTCCGTGAGCAGTAAACAGGTTTTGTAATCCCCAGTTGGTCCAAGCTCTTTCCATCTGCTACAGGTAGGTGTCATGTTCTGTGCTAATCAGGCTCTGATTGGAGCCCTGCAAGGGTGCGTCTTTGAGGGGTGGGGTGGGCTTGGTAGAAGTGTCGCTGGGTTCAGGGTTGGATGCCACCGGGGTGCCGTTCATCTTTCCATTCTTCTGCTCTTTGGTCTTTATCCTCGCCTTTTCCTCCTCCTGGCCTTCCACATTCTTATTGGTTGCCAGGGACGACTCGACTATGATGGTGGGGTTCTGGCGCAGGTCTTGGCGACTGGGTGGTTCGGCGGCCATGATAGCCTTGGCGCCGTGCATTCTGGGAGGGGACTTGCAGTGCAACTCACCCCGGGTCTCCTTCCAGCGCCGCAGCTGGGCCAGGTGCTCCTTCTCAACGTCCCGCTCTGACAACGGCAGCTCTATAATCTGGGACAGAGCATAAGCGGCAGTGGTTAACCTAGCAGTCTTAAACTCTTGTCAGCTTGCTTGATAAGGTAGCAGAAATCATGACTAATATCATAGTTTTATTAAAGTACCACTAGGTGGCAGCAGGGTCTTTTCAGTTTACACCATAGCCCTTAACACAGCCCTGAGAGTCCTCACATTCATGTCAGCAATTTTCAAAGTGGCTAAAAACCATGACACATTTTCCAGTATGGATGTTTCTAGAAGTCTGGCTGTGGATGTTGGTTGCGCATCACTACCTCCCGCACTAGGAATCCTTCCAGCATGTAGCGTGTGTCTATGGTCTTGAGCAGCTCCATGGTCTCATACTGTCCCTGACAAGTCTTCAGCTTGTCCTGAGAGCCCAGCATGCACTTTAACAGCACCAGGCCCACCCGGAAGATGATTTTCACTCCTGGACGACACCAGACAAACAGATGAAGTCGCACAGTGTCCTGAGAGTCTTGTATGACATATTTGTGCGTTTTATTGTATGTTTGAATGTGTCTATAATGTAGGTGATTATGAGTATGCTGGGGTGTGTGTCCATGTCAGTCTGTCTAAAGAGCGTGCCTCAGAGAATGCTCTCATGTGGACAAAATGTAAGTGTGTGTTTACTGTGTGGAATCAGCATGACATGCATTGCACGTTACCAATGTCATACATGTCTCATATAGCCACATGCATTAGACATATTGCACTACAAAGACCCTGTTAAGACATTCTGCGTCTCACCCTCACAAAGGAACATGTCCCAGACACGTAGCACAGAGGCCCAGGGTAGGGTTCTGGAGAAGGCACACATGAACCACTCCGTCATGTACAGGATGGGGTCCAGTTTGTGCTTCTTCAGGTGGCGGTGGGCCAGAGGAGACACCCGCTTCAGCAAAGCAAACAGGATCTCCCCATCCAGCTGGATCGCCTCCTTCAGGAGCACACGGGAACCCCCATCAGAATGGAGAGATGGGGGGGAGAAAGACAAATGGAGGGGTTGAGAGGCAAAGAGGGGTGAGGGGGAGAGAGAACAGACTCCTTCCTTTTAAAAAAAATGTAACGGTTTCATTAACCGGCCAACATTGCCTGGTCACCCGCTCACTCAGGGCCATTTGTTATTAGCTGGTCACAGACATCAGACTACAGGACATGTAATGACAGCAGCACATGCCAGCTAAAGAGCTTGCCCAGTAATATGATACCTGCATTCAACATGACTGTCACCTAACATTGTACAGCTTTTCTTTTCCAAGACACGGAAGTTCCAGACAATGATAAACATGCTGAATTAATGTTTAACTGTATTTTAGTGATAGGTAAGCTCTTCCCAGTTACTCTCTAGCTCTGCCCTTGGGAAAACCCAACGAACTGCACACGGTAAGCCTGATCTTTAAACCCCAATATAAAACCCTCCCTGTCACAACCAACAAACTGCGGATTCTCATCAACATGTGACCTTGGTTCCTTGTGTTAGCGTAAATAAATGTTAGCGTATCAGTGTGGTACACCTGTGGTCAGTCTTACCAGCCCTACACTGTAGTATCCAGGAAGGTACTTCTCACAAATCTGCACCAGACCCCAGAATGCATCCTGTTAAATAAAGCACAAACATGAATTCAGCACAGCTGTGGTGTATGCCACCTTACTGTAGTGTGAGTAACAGACTATTCAACATTTTTTGCATATACAGGGATGGTATGCGTGGACTGACCTCAGCAGGCATGTGCATTAGCAGCACAGCAGCGATGGGAGCTTGAGCTTGGCAGTAACCCTCTTCAGGCCGGTGCAGCGTGTAGGCTTTGAGAACACGGTACAGGTCCTGCTGCCTACACACGCACACGATTTTGGGTTACAAAAAACAAACGTACCGAGAAATAGCTATTGGTCCACGTCAAATGAGCTACTCACCCATGGCCTCCTCTCGCCACAAACATCTCATGGAAGGGGAACTGTCTGTGGAGGTCCTTCTCGATCACATCCACCCACTTAGGGTCTCCTGCCTGCCTGTCCAGCTCCTTTAAAAACCACAGTTAGCTGAATACACATGCAAAAAAGTACAAGACTGTATGAATTTGTGTGTAGCGATGGTGGTTAGTGACCGACCTCGAACTTGCCCTTGTTTTGCTCCCTCTTCACCTTTCCTCCTGACAGGTAGAGCCACGCCCGGCCTCGCAGCGAGGGGGGGATGCCCTTCTGACAGCGCAGCTTCATCTGGGGGGCAGGGATTTAGTGGCTGTGAAAGTAGCACTCAATCATGTACAGTGAGATTAAAAATCATGGGAATTCATTCAATATCAGGCAAGGGGGGTAGATTGTTCAAGTATGTGTTCAATTACTTTCCTTACATATTTTCTGGTGCTTACTGCATAACAGTTACTCAATAAGAGAAGGGGTGACACCTGACAGCTTGCAAGGTTAACATGCTTTCGATAAAGAAAGCAGTTATGGTCAGCATTGGACTTTCGGTAGCCTATCAGCCGGTGTTGAGCAGCAGATGTTGGACTTGCTGACCTTCTTGTGTCTCTTGGCCATCCATTTGTCCCAGTTGTTGAGCATGTCCAGCCATTTGGCCTCTCTCTGTCTCAGCACTTCAGGAGGGATGTCTTCAGCTCTGTGGGAGTCAGGGGACAGATAGAGAGAGTTAGTCTACAGCTACACACCAGTGTCTAAAACACAATGCAGACACCAACGAAATGAGGCGAGTCAGGGAAGGAGGAAGACCCATCCCTCACAGGAAGCTGCTACCTGTAGCTTCCAAAAATCATTCGCCAGAGGAGCGTGCTCTTTTTCTTACAGAAACAACTCTTTCGACTAGAAAACTGGAGCCATATGATCGTAGTGTCCATTGAACCAGAATAGAAAAAGATGAGACAAGGACAATAACTGCCATTGTTGCGTCTCTCCAGATTAAAAAAAGAGAGAAATCTGACATGGTTCTGGAGGACTGCTGGGCTTGGGCTCCTTCCCTTGGTAGGAGGAGAGGGCGGTTCAAAGGGGCCCTAAAGAGGCTGCGTGTGTTTCAGAGTCGCTCAGAGGAAGAGCATCTTTATTGTAACCAGCTGACGGACACACCCAGTACACTGGACTAACTGAGGTCAAATTACCAAGGTGGATGCAGAGGGGTGAAAACCACCATGACAGATTTTTTTGTACTCGTTAATTAAGCATAGACTGTTTTCTCTGGAATGAATGAAACTAGGTTGTCTGTTGTAGGGCTACATGAATATGAGAGAGAGAACAGCAACACAATTAGACTCACCCAAATCATGACAAAACGATCATTACTTGACATATTGGACATAATTGACAAAACTGCGCAAAGTAGAATGCTATTTGGCCCTAAACAGAGAGTACATAGTGGCAGAATACCTGACCACTGACTGACCTAAAATTAAAGGAAATCTTTGATTATGTACAGACTCAGTGAGCATAGCCTTGTGAAGAGTCACATTTTGATAAACTCCCATACCTATACCTATTGGGTGAAATACCAGTGTACAATCTCAGCAACAAGATGTAGGACCTGTTGCCACAAGAAAAGGGCAAACAGTGAACACCATTTTAAGTAGAACCTATATTTAGGTTTATTTAATTTCCTTTTTGTACTTCAACTATTTGCACATTATTACATCGTACATAGACATAATGACATTTGAAATGTCTTTATTCTTTTGGACATTTTGTGTGTGTAATGTAGACTGTTCATTTATTGTTTATCTATTTCACTTGCTTTGGCAATGTAAACATATGTTTCCATGCCAATAATGCCCCTTAAATGGAATTGATTTGAGACACACACACGTTCTGTCACAGTGGTAGCAACTGTGGTCAAGGTAGTGGCAACTGTGGTAACCGTAGCAGCATTAGGCGAAGGACAACATGTCCTTCCCTTCCAATGGAGCAGGACCGAACAGCCAGATAAGCCTCTTTGTTGTGGGTTCTGTAGCAGACTTAACAATAACACATGACAGATTGGACAGGCTAAAACTAACAAGCTCTTAGCCTAAAAGGCTCTGACAAGTCTGCTTTATGTTTATATTTGTTTTATTTCCTTTTAGGGACAGCCTTGCAGCCATTAGTCTACATCCAACCAAATGGGCTGAACACTTAGGCCTAAATTCTCTTTCCGTCCAGCAGGCCAGATCAGATCACATGAGATACTAGACCTAAAACCACAAAGCAGAAGTGGTCACTCATGCTGTGTACACAGCAGTGCCTCACAAGCAATTGCTTTACACGGTGGAGAAATAGCAGCTAGCACAGGGCTAAGCAGAGTGATTAGCATTAACCTTGCTGGATTAGTGAAGACTATCATATTACAGGTATCCCGGGTCAAGGTTGATCTCAGAAATGGAGACTAGGTAAACAGGGACAGGTGTAGTCCAAAGATTATCATTCTGAGCTAGGGTTGTGCGATATGTTACTCCAAATGTTGCGATATCCGATAAAATAATTTGCGCCGTTAACGACTAAATCATTCCAGACTGCATTTTGTGCTCATTTACAATATTAGTCAGATTCTCATGAAATATTCACTGTGTGGCAAAAAACAGAAGGCTTAGCTAATTTAGACTTCATTTGATACAGCCTAACTGATTAAACTGCATAGTTTTGATGTGTAAAGTTCAAATAGAGCATAGTCTTGCACATCACAATAGATGTGTCAAACATCACAATCAAATCATATCAGCCCAACCATATTCTGATCACTCACTCAAATACAAAACACCATACAAACAGCACTGTGCTGGGATGTGGTATACTTCACCACATCCTGGCACTCTTGGGGGAAGGGGCGGGGCAGCGGCTGATCCCTTCCTACTCCTCACAGGAAATCCATCCTCAGACAAAACAGTGGGACACTTGCCACGACCCGCAAAGCACACAAAAACAGGAAATTCTAACAGAAGTAAGGGGAAGTTCTGTTACCTCGCCATTCCTACTCTTGCTCAGCAACCACTCACTGGGAGCCTAAACACTGGAGAGAAATGCACATCACAATAGGCTGTAAGCAGACGAGTTCGAAGGCATTTGTTCAGAACAAGAGGTGACCCATCAGGCCAGGATTCTGTTTTGCAAGGCAGCAGTACCCAGTCTAACATACCACACTGGTAAGCAAAATGAGGGAAGAACAATGCCATAATACACAAAAGGTTGTTAAGTCACCATGGCAGCAGTAAACTAGAAAACAGTAAACAACTAGAAAACAATAAAACTACAAGTCTGTATGGTGATCTTGCTTTTTACAATGGAGAAAACATTTACATCTTTTGTAGATTAGCCTACATGGTATGACATGTCTGGAACTGATTATTCAAGGTACTGCAGGACTTCCAGAGTCTTCATGGACTCCACTTATGCAGCCAAAGGGCCCACTGAGAATAATCTGTTGGACTGTCCTAAACGCCTGCATTTGTAACAGTACAGCCAACAATGACTTGGCTGAGAGTGTTATAAAAAATCAAAATGGCTGACAATCACCAGAAGAGGCCAATGAATTAAACCAAAGCACCCAGGTCTACTATAGTCTATAAAAAACTACCCCATTCTAAGTGTTGATGGGCAATTTCAAGTTAACAGATTCACTTAAAATGTTAATGTACGCCAAACAAAACCATTTATTTCAAAGTTTAACAAACCATACAACTACGCAAAAGGACACATTTTAACAATTTACACTGAACATTTTACAAAAAACATTTACTGGAAGAACTGTGCAGATACAAAGTTTGGTAATGAATTTTCAGTATAATCTCACCTTCAACGCTAAATATCTGCTCCAAATTAAGATTCAATGAGGTCCGCAAAAAGAATGGGGTGTCAGCTATGACATGACACCTTGGGAAAAAAAGTCAAGTGGATTTACACCCAGTAACAGAATTACATCATGGTCCCTGATCTGTACTACAAAGAAATGCATAATTATGGAGAGCGAGGGGTTGTCCAGACTGTTTTAACACTCACACTTAGACCACCAGACGGACATAAATAAAACAGTTATGCGCTGAACATAACAGAATGCCAGTGGAAGGGAGGACAGGAACAGTTGATTAAACTGTGGTTTGTGACTACTATGATATGCCATTGTAGAAAATTCAACTGCAGGAATTCCTTTACTGATTGTGTTTGTAATTCGGTTACTGATTTGTTAACAGAATGAGTTAAGTCAATTTATAAGTTAGGGCTTGGCGATAAATTTGATTAATTCAAAACGTTTTTGCGCGATATTCCAAATGCCTGTATAGCAAGAATCAAGGTTGTTCTTTTTGAGCTCTTATGTTCGCTTGTTCTCATGCTGTATTTTTGGTCTCGTCTTCTTCGCTCTAGTGTGTACCTTCCGATTTATACCAGAGATCTGTATATAATGACAAGATGCTCATATCTCCGTCCTAACAATGAGAGTCATTGCCCCAAAGGCGGGAAGGCAGGCGACAAGCTTAGGACCAAAATAAGCCTATTGAAACACACGCCTCATTTTGGAGAAACAAATTTGCGAGTGTGAAACCTCTCGTGTCGCCTCTTCCGCTACACACACCAAGCCCCACTCACACCAACAAAGTTGAGAGGTCACATCTTCCCCTCTGACAAGAGGTTTCAACTCAGTGTTTGGTCCAACAGAATCGGTCACATGGACACCAAAACATATTGACTATAATAGAGAAGTTTAAGTTCTAACGATACCCTTATGTCTCAACTACAAGTTTCGAGCAGGGCAGACACCTAAAACAAGTGTATCAATGAACATTGATTCTGGAAAATGCTCAGTTTGTCGGGGTACCACATAATGCTATCAGCATTTTAGCCAAAGACTGTTATACTAGCTGTTCAGTCTGTTTTATAAATGTGCAATAAGTATAAAATTATAGAAGGGAATTTCTCATTGAGAAATAATGTAGGCCACTTGATTTCAACATCTGAACAAAGTGGCGAGGTCAACATGCTTTTCAAACAGTTGGGAGACAGACAAATTGTTATGAACACACCCTTCTAACTGTTCAACCTTAGCTAGCAAATAGAGCCAAGTTGGCCAAACTTGACATATAAAAGAATAGCTGGCTAATCACTAGCACATGGGCTTGAGAGATTATTGATGAGACCCATGTTAATTTTCCATAGCCTAATGCAGGGATAATCAACTAGATTCAGCTGCGGGCCGATTATTTCTTGAGCGGATGGTTGGAACATAACTACAAACAATTTGAAGATTGTTCGATTTTTGCGGTCAAATTGCAATCACCTCTCTATTATGCGTGGGAATACTTGGGAACAGATTACCAAAACAAAAATCTTTGAGCTGATTTTGGTATTTTTACAGTCTTATGTCCAACAATGAAAATTCTATACTGAACAAAAATATAAACACTACATGTAAAGTGTTAGTCCCATGTTTCACGAGCTAAAATAAAAGACCTGATATTTTCCATACGCAAAAAAAAAAATCTAATTGTGCACAAATTTGTTTACATCCCTGTTCGTGAGCATTTTGCCTTTGCCAAAATAATCCATCCACTTAAAAGGTGTGGCATATCAAGAAGCTGATTAAACAGCATGATCATTACACAGGTGCACCTTGTGCTAGGGACAATAAAAGGCCACAGTAACATGTACAGTTGTCACACAACAATGTTCTAGATGTCTCAAGTTGAGGGAGGGTGCAAATGGCATGCTGTCAGCAGGAACGTCCACTGGAGCAGTTGCCAAAGAATGTGATGTTAATTTCTCTACCATAAGGCGCCTCAAACATTGTTTTAGAGAATTTGGCAGTACATCCAACCCGTCTCACAACCGCAGACCATGTGTACCACGCCAGGATCTCCACATCCGGCTTCTTCATCTGCAGGATCGTCTGAGACCAGCCACCCAGACGGCTGATGAAACTGAGGATAATTTGTTTCTGTAATAAAGCCCTTTTGTGGTAAAATAAATAAAATCATTCTGATTGGATGGCCTGGCTCCCAAGTGTTTGGGCCTATGCCCTACCAGGCCCACCCATGGCTGTGCCCTGCCCAGTCATGTGAAATCCATAGATTAGGGAATAATGAATTTATTTGAACTGTAAGTCAGTAAAACAATTGAAAATTGCATTTATATTTTAGTTCAGTATAAAAAAAATAAAACCACGTGGGCCAAATTCGACCCTCAAACAACCAGTTGGGGGACCCAGGCCTAATGCCTGCTACAAGAAGTTTGTCAATATTATTGAATGTGCATTATGAATAGAACTAGTTAAAATGTGTAACAAAAAAAAGGGCATTTTCATAGACTTGAAAGACCAAATCAGTGTTTATAGCAACAAAAAAACTATTTTCATAAAATAAATTAGTGGGTTCCATGGTTGTGGATGGCTTCGATTAAGCCTAGGTATAACTTCCCAAGCCCTTAATTCATTAGATTACTGCTGATCGTTTGAAATGCAGTGTATGACCTTGAATTTTACAATTATTGAGAAGATATTTGAAAAAAAATTATATATTTATATACTATATTTGAGATTCTTCAAAGGTGCCACCCTTAGCATTGATGACAGCTTTGCACACTCTTGGCATTCAACTAGCTTCATGAGGTAGTCACCTGGAATAAATGTCAATTAACAGGTGTGCCTTAAAAGTTAATTTGTGAAATTTCTTTCCTTCTTAATGCGATTGAGCCAATCAAATCAAACTTTGTCACATACAAGTGTAGACCTTACCGTGAAATGCTTACTTACAAACCACAAAACAGTGCAGTTCAAGAAGAGTTGTGTTGTAACAAAGTAGGGGTGGTACACAGAAGATAGGCCTATTTGGTAAAAGGCCAAGTCCATATTATGGCAAGAACAGCTCAAATAAGAAACGAGAAATGACAGTCCATTACTTTAAGACATGAAGGTCAGTCAATTCAAAAAATTTCAAGAACTAAGTGCAGTCGCAAAAAACATCAAGCACTATGATGAAACTGGTTCCCATGAGGACCGACAAAGGAAAGGAAGACCCAGAATTACCTCTGCTGCAGAAGATAAGTTCATTAGAATTAACTGCACCTCAGATTGTAGGCCAAATAAATGCTTCACAGAGTTCAAGTAACAGACACATCAACTGTTCAGAGGAGACCGCATAAATCAGGCCTTCATGGTCAAATGGCTGCAAAGAAACCACTAAAGGACACCCTATGGGACTACCAATAAGCACCGGTTGTGATACAGCCTGGAGTAGGTGTCCAAACCTTTGACTGGTACTGTATATATAGATAGTGAAGCGCCGATAAGTTGGAAAGAGTCAAGATGTGGCCTAAATTTTTTAAATTTTTTAAAATCACATCTTTACTTGTTAGTTCTGTGAACTTTCATTATCCTCCCTCCTGATGAGGGAGAGATATTAGAAAATATCTTAAAGATGGAGTTTTGGTAACGGAATAAGGCCCAAGGCAATCTTCTTAAACAGAAGGCAAATCATTTTCCCAAAAATAAATATGTGTTCATATTAGTTGGCAGGGGTCTTTACTTCAGCATTGTGTTTTGATGTATTGTATTATATTTTAAGACTTTTTCTGCAATATGTTGTCCAAGACTCCTTCACAATCTGTTTGACCAGAAATCAAAGCCATTACTGATGCCTAATTTTAAAAGATACAAAAAATGGTTGAAAAATCTACACCTTTATTTCCCCAAAATACAGTGGGGTAAAAAAGTATTTAGTCAGCCACCAATTGTGCAAGTTATCCCACTTAAAAAGATGAGATGAAATTTTTTTTATTTTTTTTTTTAAATCACATTGTAGGATTTTAATGAATTTGCAAATTATGGTGGAAAATAAGCATTTGGTCAATAACAAAAGTTTCTCAATACTTTGTTATATACCCATTGTTGGCAATGACAGAGGTCAAACGTTTTCTATAAGTCTTCACAAGGTTTTCACACACTGTTGCTGGTATTTTGGCCCATTCCTCCATGCAGATCTCTAGAGTGATGTTTTGGGGCTGTTGCTGGGCAACACGGACTTTCAACTCCCTCCAAAGATTTTCTATGGGGTTGAGATCTGGAGACTGGCTAGGCCATTCCAGGACCTTGAAATGCTTCTTACGAAGCCACTCCATTGCCCGGGCGGTGTGTTTGGGATCATTGTCATGCTGAAAGACCCAGCCACGTTTCATCTTCAATGCCCTTGCTGATGGGAGGTTTTCACTCAAAATCTCACGATACATGGCCCCATTCATTCTTTCCTTTACACGGATCAGTAGTCCTGGTCCCTTTGCAGAAAAACAGCCCCAAAGCATGATGTCTCCACCCCCATGCTTCACAGTAGGTATGGTGTTCTTTGGATGAAACTCAGCATTCTTTGTCCTCCAAACACAACGAGTTGAGTTTTTACCAAAATATAACTTTTTGGTTTCAACTGACCATATGCCATTCTAGTGATGGTAGGCTTTGTTACTTTGGTCCCAGCTCCCCGTGTGGTTCTAGGATTTTTGCTCACTGTTCTTGTGATAATTTTGACCCCACGGGGTGAGATCTTGCGTGAAGCCCCAGATCGAGGGAGATTATCAGTGGTCTTGTATGTCTTCCATTTCCTAATAATTGCTCCCACAGTTGATTTCTTCAAACCAAGCGACTTACCTATTGCAGATTCAGTCTTCCCAGCCTGGTGCAGGTCTACAATTTTGTTTCTGGTGTCCTTTGACAGCTCTTTGGTCTTGGCCATAGTGGAGATTGGAGTGTGACTGTTTGAGGTTGTGGACAGGTGTCTTTTATACTGATAACAAGTTCAAACAGGTGCCATTAATACAGGTAACGAGTGGAGGACAGAGGAGCCTCTTAAAGAAGTTACAGGTCTGTGAGAGCCAGAAATCTTGCTTGTTTGTAGGTGAACAAATACTTATTTTCCACCATAATTTGCTAATAAATTCATTAAAAATCCTACAATGTGATTTTCTGGATTTTCCCCCCCTCATTTTGTCTGTCATAGTTTAAGTGTACCCATGATGAAAATTACAGGCCTCTCATATTTTTAAGTGGGAGAACATGCACAATTGGTGGCTGACTAAATACTTTTGCCCCACTGTATACTCTTCGCTTTCATTTGACACGCTCCTATGAACTCCACGTTGGTGCTCTTGGGCTCTTTTACATGGAAATGACAATCCAGTCTCTCGATTAGCAATTAGAAGGAAGTTTGGTAGTAGCCTAAACATTTTTATAAAAAAAACTCCTTTACTAGGAGTTTGCCTGTGATTATAATGTCCCTATTGCCATTTCAGGGCTCTACAGTGCTACCATTTTGTAAGCACAGAAAGAATATTTTGCTACCTGGAATTTTTATTTGGGAGCACCAGTGCCCCAAACAAAACAAGCAAACGTGGTGCCACAGATAAAAAAAAAAAAGAGCTTCTTCAGGAGCTGAGCTTCAAAAGTAGCTAGGATAAATATACGCCCAATGTAGGCTTATATCTCAATCTTAACTGGTGCGCCGAAACCCTGTATTTGTAATTGCTGGCAATTCACATCTTTCCGCTAATATTTTTCATTGCACTCCTAAATTTATTTGTGCGCTTCTACATTTTTCAACATGTCACCATAGAACCCTGAATTTGTGTTAGTCTAGGAGGTTCTCTTCCTGCGACAACATTTAAGCAAACACATGCCCTGGTCACCTCAACTGCATTGTGTTTTGTAAACTACACGCATTTATGAAAATGCTTCTTCTAAAGAGAAATTATATAATAATGGATGAGTCAAAATGACATTTTGTCCAAAAAGGCAAAGTCCGCTCGATCCTTCATTGAGGTAGATGACTCATTCATCACAAAACCCTCTGATATTGCAAAATACTTTAATGACTTTCATTGGCAAGATTAGCAAATTTAGGCATGACGTGCCAACAAACTCAACCTTCAAAGCCATGCATTACTGATCAGATTATGAAAGACAAGCATTGTCGTTTTTAACTCTTAACGTGGAAGAGGTGAAAATATTGTTCATCAATAATGACAAACCAACTGGTAATGACAACTTGGATGGAAAATGATTGAGGATGGTAGTGGACTATATTGCTACTCCCATTTGCCATCTCTTCAATCTAAGCCTACAGAAAAGTATGAGCACTCTGGCCTGGAGGGAAGAAAAAGTCATACCGTTAACCAAAAATAGCAAAGCAGCACCCTTCACTGGTTCAAACAGCCGACCAAATCAGCCTGCTACCAACCCGTAGTAAAATGGGTTAACCAGATGCAATGCTTTTTCACAGTAAACAAATTAACAACTGACTTTCAGCACGCTTACATGTACGGCATGAAGACAAATGATTGGCGGAAAGAAATTTGATACGATTGTGGGAGCTGTTTTGTTAGACTTTAGTACAGCTATTTACATTATCGATCATAGGCTGCTGCTAAAAAAAATGTATGACTTTACATCTAACACACCGTGGATCGAGCGTTTACCCATCTAAAGGAAAACAGGGCGTTCTTTAATTAAAGCCTCTAACATAAACCAGGAAGAGTTTTGCATACCTCGTGGTAGCCGTCTTGGCCCCTTACGTTTGTATATTTTTACTAATGATCTACCACTAGCATTGAGTAAAGCCTGTGTGTTTATGAATGGGCATTTCCATGTAAAAGGACTAATGAGCACCAACATGTAAAGTTCATAGGAGCATGTCAAATTGGGTGTCAAATTAAAGCTAAAAGTATATGAGAAATGAAGGCATATATTTCCTACCCCTTTCCATTCCAAACATATTGAATAAGCAACAGATGGAAAAGGGGTATTCGAAAACAGCTACTAGAAAAAGTCTTAAGGTATTAGAAATGCATCAAAACAATACTGCTAAAGTAAAGATCCCCGCCAACTAACATCAACACATATTTAGTTTGAGAAAATGTTCTGTCTCATCTAAGTTTAAGAAACATTGCCAAAAACCCACATATATTTAAGATGCACTACATGACCAAAAGTAGGTGGACACCAGCTTGTTGAACATCTCATTCCTAAATCATGGGCATTAATATGAAATTGGTCCCCCCTTTGCTTCTATAAACAGCCTCCACTCTTCTGGGAAGGTTTTCCAATAGATGTTGGTATATTGATATTGATGCAGGGACTTGCTTCCATTCAGCCACAAGAGCATTAGAGAGGTCGGGTATTCTGTTTATTCATGGTTACAGGGATATTCTGAGCGGTATATCAAAAGGTCCATGTAAACAGCTTACTCCGAATAAGACTTTAGGCAGGATTTGAGCTACTATCCAGAATACTGTGCGCATGTAAATGTGGGCAATCTCTCCTGGCTCAACGAGAGATTGACCGCATCACTATGTCTTTGAGGGGTATTGGTGTTGAAAGCTCTTTCCAAACAGCCAACACAGATCAAAACACCCATACATACCCGACAAGACATGCCACCAGGGGTCTCTTCACAGTCCCCAAGTCCAGAACAGACTCTGGTAAACACACAGTACTACATACAGCCATGACTACGTGGAACTCTTCCATGTCAAGTAATTCAAGCGAGCAGTAAAAACACATTTAAGAAACTGATAAAACACCTCATGGCACAACGCAGACTGAGGAGACACACAAAACCTGATGTACTGGTATTCTGGATTCTATATTGTAAATGTTTAAGATTAGAGTAATATTGTATGATACATTGTTTTATTTATGATCTAAGTGGTTGTGTTTTGTGGTGATTAACTTTTTCAAGCCTGTTTGGACCCCAGGGAGAGTAGCTGCTGAGAGGGTGAAAAGATAGAAAAAGGACCTGCAGTTCTGCCACGGTCCCCAGGTGTATCAACCCTCATTCTATCAGTTACTCTGAGTGATGCAGAGACTTACACGACAGAGGCTTTCTCATCCATCTTGTCTGACCAGACAATCTGTACACAACTTACTCAAGGAGGTTCACAGAGCAGCAAACTAAACCTGCTAAGGGTGGGGTAGGGGGTCATTCTGGACAAGGCAGGTGTTACTAAAGGTTAGTAAGGGACTAGACAGAATATGGCAGGTCATTTGACAAATTACATCTGAGTAACACAGAACAAGAGAGGACTAACTTTCTGTTGACCTCCAATTCCTCCTGTGGGGCTTAGTTGGTAGATGGCGCTTGCAACGCCAGGGTTGTGGGTTCGATTCCCACGGTGGAAGACTATGAAAAAGTACCGAAATATATGTACGCACTAATGTAAGTAGCGCTGGATAAGAGCGTCTACCATTCTCTGTGTCTTTGGTGGAGAGCATCCACTGGAGTTATACAGCAAATAACAGGCTACTACCGATTCAAATGTGAAGTGAATATTAGAAAATTACAAACAATAAAGTGGTGCGTTTAGTCAGATGAAAAGAGTGCCTAATCTGGAAGGAAGATGCACTTTGACAATTTTGTCAGCCACAGATCTAGACAATTTCGTTGCTGGTGAAATTATAAACCGACGGGTCATACTTACGATTGTTCTGAATATTGTTGTGCACCCCCAATAAATCCATATTTATCCGTCTGTCTCTCGCTGGTATAGCCATTTAGTTCGGAGTCCGAGCCGAGAGAGTTGCCTTCATCTGTCAGTGCCAGGCTTTCTCTGGTGCCCCGCAAACTTTTGAGGGACTCTGCTGACTGAAGTCCATTACCTGGCTCAATTCTAATTCTTGCCATTTAAACCACCCTCTCTCTAGCTTAACTTCTAATATCATTAGTCAAGTAAACCTCCAGTTATTTAATTCTAAGTCAAACATTTCAGTGAAAAGCTTAACTATTGTCTGAAGTTTTTTTTTTTTATGGTCGTCAACATGTCCTTAGCTATCGTAACCCGCATAGCATCGTCGAGGTAAATTAGAGCGAAATAGTTAGCTAACTAGTCTAAATCAAAAACCACTCTCTTGACTAGCTACAGTTAGCAAACCAAACAATTAACGTTAACGAAAAATAAAATGGAAAGTCAGAATCAATGAACAGGATAGACAGCTAAAGAAGCTAGCTGGCTAGGTTAGCATTAAAGGTAGCTAACCGCTAGCAGTGAGAAAATGCCATTATTTGTCAACAACACCAACACAAATCAGAGCCACACAAAAAGCAGTCTAATTCTACCGTTACTAGCAAGCAAGATGGTGTTGTTGAACGACTGGTCAGCCAGATAAAACCATTGAAAACCAATATGCATCAACCTCTCATCAATAACTCACTCTGACAGGCCTAGCGCGGATTAATTAGAACGAGACACTGCTTGCTAGCGTCAGCTGACAGTCAGTTCAGCAAAGACCATGTTCGAGGTCGTTTATTTATAACTGGGTTTTCGAGCCCTGAATGCTGATTGGCTGACAGCCGTGGTATATCAGACCGTGTACTATGACAAAAAAAAATGTTTTACTGCTCTAATTACGCTGGTAACCAGTTTATAGTAGCAATAAGGCACATTGGGGCTTTGTGATAAGAAGAGCCCTTAGCCTTGGTATATTGGCCACATATCACACCCAGGCGTTATTGCTTATACATATATACTGAACAAAAATATAAACGCAACATGTATTGTGGCGGCAGGGTAGCCTAGTGGTTAGAGTGTTGGACTAGTAACTGGAAAGTTGCAAGTTCAAACCTAGAACTGACAAGGTACAAATCTGTCGTTCTGCCCCTGAACAGGCAAGTTAACCCACTGTTCCTAGGCCGTCATTGAAAATAAGACTTTGTTCTTAACTGACTTGCCTGGTAAAATAAATTGTGTTGGTTTCATGATATGATATGAAATAAAAGATCACAGAAATGTTCCATGTGCACAAAAAGCGTATTTATCTCAAAATGTTGTGCACAAATTTGTTTACATTCCTTATAGTGAGCATTTCTCCCTTGCCAAGATAATTCCTCCACCTGACAGGTGTGGCATATCAAGAAGCTGATTAAACAGCATGATCATTACACAGGTGCACCTTGTGCTGAGGACAATAGAAGGCCACTCTAAAATGTGCAGTTTTGTCACACAACACAATGCCATAGATGTCTCATGTTTTGAAGGAGCGTGCAATTGGAATGCTGACTGCAGGACTGTCCACCAGAGCTGTTGTCAGAGAATTTCATGTTAATTTCTCTACCATAAGCCACCAACCAACGTTGTTTAAGAGTATTTGGCAGTATGTCCAACTGGCCTCAACCACAGACCTTGTGTATGGTGTCGTGTGGGCGAGCAGTTTGCTGAAGTCAACGTTGTGAACAAAGTGCCCCTATGGGGGAGGTGAGCTTATGGTATGGGCAGGCATAAGTTACGGACGACGAACACAACTGCATTTTATTGATGGCAATGCATGACCCCATGTAGCAAGGATCTGTACACAACTCCTGGAAGCTGAAAATGTCCCAGTTCTTCCATGGCCTGCATACTCACCAGACATGTCACACATTGAGCATGTTTGGAATGCTCTAAATTGACGTGTACGACAGCATGTTCCAGTTGCCGACAATGTCCAGCAACTTCACACAGCCATTGAAGTGAGACAACATTCCAGAGGCCACAATCAACAGCCTGATCAACTTTATGCAAATGAGTGTTGCGCTGCATGAGGAAAATGGTGATCACACCAGATACTGACTGGTTTTCTGATCCACACCCCTAACTTTTAAAAAACGGTATCTGTGACCAACAGATGCATATCAGTATTCCCAGTCATGTGAAATCCATAGATTAGTGCAAGAGGAATTTATTTCAATTTACTGATTGTAACTGTAACTCAAATTGTTGCATGATGCGCTTATATTTTTTTCAATATATACATATATATGTACATGACGAAGATTGGATACGTTTAGTTCTCGGAAACAACATCAATATGGTATAGACATATTTTGCATGTGTTCATATTTTTATTTTATTTTATTTAACCTTTATTTAACTAGGCAAGTCAGTTAAGAACAAATTCTTATTTACAATGACAGCCATATCATATGAATGTGGTTCCAGACAAGCCAAACACTTGTCCAGGGCTCGTGAGATCATCTGCGCAGCGCAACTACAACAAAGATGACCTGGAACGTGCCCATAAATCTCGGGTGTTTGGTTTTAATGTCTATGGCTGTTGTCAGCAAATAGTGTTAGTTGATATTTGTCGCCACCTATCGATGCATTTAGCTAACATGTCCTAAATTACTGCTCCATGAGATGAAAGTGAATGTCTCTTTTTCAGTGTCTCTAATGAATTTTGAGTGCAATAAGGTTTTGATTCCACAGAAATGGAATGATAACACTTTAACGCAATGGATGATTCTCAAAATGGGGGTCTGGCCTCAAACCTTCCAAAATGACAGGTGCAGGTGGTAGGGGATACTGTCAAACTGTCAACAGACTTCGTTTGCTGTTAACCCTCTTGATGTTGTCCTACCATGAGGGCCACAACCGCCTCAGAGAATGTGTGGGTTTGGGGAGGACCATATTAAACCTCTTCTGTGCAAGTGCAAATAGCTAACCTTATTCATATCAAGACCCTCCGGCGCAAATATGGGAGACACCTTTAAGGTTAATGTTTGAACAATTGTCTTGGATAATGCCTGATACGAATAGAAGAATATAATGAAAATGCATTTTATTCATAAATAAACCTACTTATAAATAGCCAAATAATAATAGCTAATAATAAATCACTTATAATGCTCAAGGCTGTTTGGCTGGAAACACCACTAATCATCCTGGACACTGTCCCAGTTATGATTACACACAACTCACTTTTGAGTTGCCTCTAATTTGAGATGTCAGTCTATATTTGGTAGTATAAGTGGGCCTATGTGTGGAGGACTGAAAACCCCTGAGTTGACCCCAGTGTGTGGCACCCTGGCACTGGCACAAATACAATAGGTCGGCTAGCACATGTATGTCTTGTGGTTTCAGGGCAGTCCTTTCGCACTCTGCCTCCACTGGTCTGTGAAGAGCTCAGATCACAACACACATCACATTTAGCATTGTTCACCATGTGGGTGGATATGGAAATTGGTTTGGCATCTGTATTCAATACATAGCCTGCAGATAGGGGGCTGTTAGGGTGGTGACACAATGGCATGTGAGTTTGTTCAAGGTCACAAAGGCTCATATGCCATATTGTCTGAAACGTGTGGGAAAATAGAGAAGATAGAGCGATGAACTGAGAAAGATATTAAAGACTGAATGAAATATAAAAAGGGACGTGCAAGACAATGATTGGGAGAGAGGGGTAGACAGAAAGAGAGGACTCTAGAGCAGGTATTCCAAAACTGGGGTACGTGCAATGCCGTCGGGGGTACGCCAAATAAAAATGTGATTAACTTTTTATTTTATTTTAATTTTTTACATTTTCAAACAGTACATTTATATTTTCCAACGGGGCTATACATTTGGGTGAGTTTTTAAAAAAATCGCCTGAGTAGCCTCGTTTCACTGCCAAAAATCAAATTAAACCATCTAGTGTTCAGCGAAATAACAAGACAATGTAAAATACAGGTAGCCTAGTCAAATAATTAACATCCAATCACATTAACCGTTACTTTCTCGCGGGAAACCTTCACTCTTGCGCAGACATTTAGAAACAAAACATGACTATTTGAAAAATAAGCTACAGGAGTTTTTGAGCGAGAATAAAGACGACTTTTGAGTAGTAAGACATGTATAAAATAAACAGATACCATTAATATGAAGGGGCTAGAAGCTCTTATATGGTGAGCTAACAAATGGCTAGGACAGGCAAGCACCATTCTATTGTGGAGGACTTAATTCTTCCTGCTGCCATGGATATGGTTGGGACAATGCTGGGGGAAAAGGCCCAAAAACACATACAGACAATATCTTCATCAAACAACACTGTTTCACGATGTATCAGTGACATGGCAGGAGATGTTTTGAAACAATTACTGCTTCGCATACAAGCCAGTGAATTATATGCCTTACAGCTGGATGCGTCAACAGGCGTGGCGGGTTGGCACAGCTCCTGGTATGTGTCTGTTATGTTTATGGGGGGTCAATTAAGGAAGACATCCTTTTCTGGAACCAGGACAACATGAGGGGATACTTTTAAAGTACTAGACAGCTTTGTGACATCAAATGGACTTTGGTGGTCAAGATGTGTTGGTATCTGTACTGATGGCGCAAAAGCCATGACAGGGAGACATAGTGGAGTGGTAATGCGTATGCAAGTAGTTGCTCCCAATGCCATTTCGGTACACTGCAACATCCACCGAGAGGCTCTTGCTGCCAAGGGAATGCCTGACAGCTTGAAAGATGTTTTGGACACTACAGTGAAAATGGTTAACTTTGTTAAAACAAGACCCTTGAACTCTAGTGTATTTTCTGCATTATGCAATGATATGGGCAGCAACCTTGTAACGCTTTTTACAACATACAGAAGTGCGCTGGTTATCAAGGGGCAAAGTATTGACACTTTTTTTCAATTGAGAAACAAGCTAAGTTTTCTTTACTGACCATAATTTCCACTTGTCTGACCGCTTGCATGACGACGAGTTTCTCACACGACTGGCCTATATATGGGTGATGTTTTTTCTCGCCTGAATGATCTGAATCTAGGATTACAGGGACTTTCCGCAACTATATTCAACGCACGGGACAAAATTGAGGCTACGATTAAGAAGTTGGAGCTCTTTTCTGTCTGCATTAACAAGGACAACACACAGGTCTTTCCATCATTGTATGACTTTTTGTGTGCAAATGAACTCAAGCTTACAGACAATGTCAAATATGATACAGCAAAGCACCTGAGTGAGCTGGGTGCGTAATTACGCAGGTACTTTCCCGGAATAGATGACACAAACAATTGGATTCGTTATCCCTTTCATGCCCTGCCTCCAGTCCGCTTACCGATATCTGAACAAGAGAGCCTCATCGAAATTGCAACAAGCGGATCTGTGAAAATGTAATCAGAAGCCACTACCAGATTTCTGGATAGGGCTGCGCTCAGAGTTTCTTGCCTTGGCAAATCACGCTGTTAAGACACAGATGCCCTTTGCAACCACATACCGATGTGAGAGTGGATTCTCGGCCCTCACTAGCATGAAAACTAAATTCAAGCATAGACTGTGTGTAACAGTATAGCTTCCGTCCCTCTCCTCGCCCCTACCTGGGCCCGAACCAGGGACCCTCTGAACACATCGACGACAGCCACACTCGAAGCATCGTTACCCATCGCTCCACAAAAGCCGTGGCCCCTACAGAACAAGGGGAACAACTACTTCAAGGTCTCAGAGCGAGTGACGTCAACGATTGAAATTCTATTAGTGCACACCCCGCTAACTAGCTAGTCATTTCAAATCAGTTACACTCACCCCCCTTTTGATCTCTTCATTTTCCGCAGCAACAAGTGATCCGGGTCAACAGCATCAATGTAACAGTATAGCTTCCTCCCCCCTCCTCGCCCCAACCTGGGCTCGAACCAGGGACCCTCTGCACACATCGACGACAGCCAAGGGGAACAACTACTTCAAGGTCTCAGAGCAAGTGACGTCACCGATTGAAACACTATTAGCGCGCACGCGGCTAACTAGATAGCCATTTCACATCGGTTACATGTGTGTGGAAAATGATTTAAGACTGAGACGCTCCAATACAACCCAACATTGCAGAGTCATGTGCATCCTTTCAAGCACAACCTTCTCATTATCCTGTGGTGAGTTGTTCTACAAATCTACAATTTTTGATGAACAAATAAGGTTTTATATGTAAGATGGCAAAATAAAACCAAATGATTGATTATTATTATATTATTATTTGTGCCCCTGGTCCTATAAGAGCTCAAAAAACAACATTTTAGAGTACGCTGACCCTGGTGCTAGAGGGGGTACACAGCTGGAGGTTGAATGTTTGAAGGCGTACGGGACTATACGCCTTCTCACTCTAGAGAATGATTTAGTGTTATACATTCACCCACGGGGCAGATTTCAGTCCCTTCCCTTCGGCATCCTTCCATCCCATTCTCACCCTCATGTTCAGTCACATGCTGCTGCAGGAGCACACAAATAAAAATCACAAGCTTTGCCTCACGCACACTCAGACACAATGCCAATGCTCATTAATGTATTTGCACAAAGTTAACTGTACGTGGGAAATACACAGGAATTGTATTGTCTTTTGTAACAACAGGGTCCAATCCGTTTCATTCAGAACTCTAGAAATCTGGTGGATTCGCAAAGAAGGGGAAAGCTTCTTAAGACCTGCGGGGAAATGAGGTCAGCCTTATTTGCAGTAATTCTGAGGGTTTTTCCCTGCCTTAATCCTCTCACTCAAACTGTGGGTTCATTGGTTGGGCGCATAATTGCAAAAAAACAAACATGAAACAAAAATAAAATGGTGACTAATCCGGACCAGTGGCTTTGGGTTTTGATAAGCCGTCTTCCACGTGAGGGAAGATCATCACAAAGATGATGGTCAGGTTAGATCTTACATTATACCAAAGTCCTTTGATGAATGCTTGGGAGGCATTCAATAACATTGCAAGGGGTTGATTGACAGTCATGCGATCCCTGGTGGGTTGGGAAGGTGACCAGCATTTGACCATGACTAAGGCAAACTAATCAAGCACCTTCCCATGAATACATGTGAAAAATATCCCAGCTATATAGAACTGACCTCAACAGGGCAAGTTAATCTGCAAGCTAGGCAATGTTTCACACTGCTAGTGAAATTTGTCAGAGGCAATGCCATTGTGTCCTTTTTAATGATGGTTTCATATAACACAGGGGGAAAGCAATACTGTATAAAAACTAGGTATTATGTGATAAAAGATAAATGCAGTCTTGCGATGGTTTGATGAAATTCCCATTTAAGCCTTTACTCAATGCATAGTCACAAAAACTCAAGAGGCATGCATCTTAGTATAAATACTATATTCTTTATTTAAATATTTTGCAACTTTGAAAACACATTTACAGAACCTAGCCCTGCATTATTACACTGCGCACACACATGTAGCTTTCATACTCACAAACATTGCTTAGAGAAAAACACACAGACCTCGTCTTGACAGCAGAAGCACCATTGAAAAACTGTCAAGAGCGTGGACAGAATTAGAGGGACTTAATTGACATTGAGCAACATACAAGATACATCTATTTGTTAAGGCGGAATCGGTGCTCACCATTATCAATAAAAAGCACTTCAACCTGCATCGCCCTTCCTGCTTCAACACAGTGTCTCCTTAAACCATAGACGTTGACTGTCTCAAAATCAGATCAGGTAATTATTCATTAACACAGTGCACCCCCACAGACTGGCGGAAAGAGCAAACTGGAAATATGAGAATGACCAATGAACGTCGGTGCATGTTTTAAGTGTTTGAAGGACAACCTTTAAATTAAGGGGAGTTGATCAGACATTTGGAGGCGAGGCAAGCTGTGAGCGACAGTGGCACCTTTGCAGGTAAGCAAATTCCAGTAGTTCAAATAGCTGGGACAAAGACAGCTTGTCATGCAAATACAGAATGCATAGGACAGACGATATTCATGAAATGAAGTCAAAGGCTACAGAAAATTAACTTAAACCAAATTGAAATAGTATTTAGTACACAAACATACATTTAATTGTACCCATTGATCTTGCCTGTATGGTTGCTTGATGTTCTTTCAAATTATTTTTATGCAAAACTACGCAAGATGATAAATAGTGACAACTTAATTGGTCTCCATTACGCCATGTTAGCCTGACTGCAGGTTTTAGATTAGAAAAAAAATGTACCCTGGTCATGCTTGTGAAGTTTGGCTCTCCTTCTTTGGTTTCTTTAAGGATTCAAAAGCCTGCATTGTAGTTTGTTGCTCACAGACTACCTGTCACATAGAACTAGAGATGCCAATACAACCAAGCCCCTGTTCTGGTCACATTGCATTTTAGGCACAAATAAAAAGACACCTTAGTGGTCTTCTGACTGTTTTGCACCAAAAATACAACTGGGCATCATTCCCCACAAGCAAAATGACAGATTACCTGTCAAACGGATTGACAGATATGCTCTCAATGTGAAAATACAGACATTTTATGTTACAGTATTGGTGCATGTTTTACTCCAAACCCAGATGAAATCAATGGGGCAAAGATAGTGAATACTCCTCTTTGGTGCACTGGCTTCATAATCATAACAGAACAAACACTGGCTAACAATGAAGAGAGGTGTGTGTATTCTGCTATTATGCAGAAAAACCAACAGCATGCCAAGACCAGTACAGGATGATCAAAAATAACAAAATGGCGCACACACCATTCACATAAATAATGTACAGTCAAACACATTGAACCGACAAAATAAAAGCAGCAAGTAAATCATTATTGGGAGACAGAACAAATCTAGAAAAAATATTTTTTAGAGATGACACACCCACCACACAGACCACATATGATTCCCACTGAGTAGTAAGATGGTATGATTCCTACTGAGTAGTAAGATGGTATGATTCATATTTGCCATCCATGGAGCTATATAAGGCGTCACAAAAGAATCACACGGTGAATCCATATGTTGGATGACACATTTCAACCGTCACATCATGGCTCTCAAACTAATAACATTAAAGTTATAAAAATAAATCTTTGTTTTTTTTATATATATAATTCATACCTGCCCTATTGGTACGGTTGAAAGCATTCCCAGATGCTAGCATTAGCTTCGCAAGTTAACACGTATCAACAGCAAAGACATTCAAACAAGAACCTACACCCACTTAGTGCACACGCACGCACACACGTCGACAAAGACGTGCCACGCAGACATGCTGTCATAGTTCTGACACTATTACCGGGTCAAACGTGTCCATGTCAATGTCGTGGTTCTTTCGGCCCACGGAAGGGAGGGATTGAGAATATTTACCTTTATAGATTGTGAATGCTCGTTCGTACACATCTGTCACAAAGCAAAATGATCATCCTTTGCATCCATCAGCGTCAAAGTGAAGACACACTGCCTTGTTTCACAACAAACAATATTTACAAATCCATGCGGCTGTGTGCACTGACAGAACTTTTCAGTAACCTCAATGTGGTGACATTTCAGACTAGCCTATAGGTGGCACTCTGGAGAAATCCCTGCTAGAGGCGCTAGTAAATGGTACTGGCCAGCTACCCCTTCCTACAAGTCCAAGACAACAACACCAAACTCGTACTGTATCTACATCCTTTCTTATTACAAGTCACAACCCTCTCTAGAACCCACAACAACACAGTCCCACTCAAATCCCCAGTCTTAGTATCCAGCCACACAAATAGAAGCCTTGGAACAGATCATCACGCAGCTACGACATTTACAACACAGACATTCAAATCTCCTAACAACCACAAACCAGGGCTTACTTTACTTATAATACCACTGCTTGTTTCAGGGTGACCAAGCCCAACTCTATCCCCGTATCGGGTCCCTCCCCCTTGCATTCAGGACTGCACTTCGGTTTCAGTCCCAATTAAGTGATGTTTTGAAATAAGATATGGGAGAAGGGGAAGAAAGCAGTGTGCATCACGATTAACACGAGAAAGTCTTAGCTGCCTGCCTCCTCTCACTAATACAGTACCAAAACAAAATGGAAGAATACAGATCGAGCTACATTCTGTGGTGAGGAGTTTGTGTTCCATGTTGTGGCGGTGAGATAGGAAGGTCAGTGAGGGGATATATGGGGGGGGGGCTGCAGTCCGTCCGACAGGAACCAGTGCACTTGAGAAGGAGGCAGGTGGAAGACTTGAATGGCGGGAAGTAAACGGATCCAATAAGCATCACACACACTTAGTCTGTGTATTCTGCCACAATGGACAGCAGCACCGTGATGTCATCAGGCTTCCCCCCTGCAGGACACAAGACAAAAGAGAACGTGTCAATTGGTTTTCCAGAGATCAAAGTCAACCTTGAATAACCCAATCTGCAAGCTGACGGTGGGCATAAAAATACAGTGGAGCTGGAGGTGTTATTAGGGACGGAAAGGACTTCCCAAGAACCTGATACGTACCTCTTACATTCAGGCCATTGTCACAGGCAAACTGAGCGAAAGGGGACATGTAGTTGGGGTCATAGGCCAGTTCGTGTGCTTGCTTTGCAATGCTCTGTGCCGTCTGCTGGATGCTGTCATAGTTGGCGCTCTGAGAAATACAAGCATTAGCATTAGGACAAAGAAATGTGTGCAGGTATTTACTAAGGTGAATGTGTAGATTTAGGTAGGTGTGAAAGCAGCTAGGAGGCACTGCGACGGGTTACCTTGAGCTTTTTGAGCTCTTGCAGGATCATGTAGTCGGGCATGTTGTCGAAGAGGCCATCCGAGGCGGTCAGGATGATGTCACCCAGCTGGACATCGAAGGAGGCGCTATCAGCGGCCTCAGGGCTGGGGAGGAGAACACAGGACAGCACTATTAATCAGGGCCAGCCAGAGGGCACCAGAGAGCTGCTACCAGATAGACAGTACACATGATCCTCACAAACATGATCAGGAGGAATCTGGTCAAAAGGCGACTGTGCCTCAGAGGGATATAATGGCTGGGTAATAAGACAGCAGATTCCTCCTGGCACACAGTGCAGCCTGCCCTGCTCCAACCCCACCCACCCACCCGCCCGCCAGGCCCAGCATGACCTCTGGCTCCTAGACAGGGTAGGGGAGCCGGACGTAACCCTCTGCCCTTGAAACTGTGGAATTGCCCCTTATTAAACCCCTTCCATACCAGAAAGACAGAGAGCAAATGTGAACATGTGAGACTGTGTGTGTGCTGAGAAGTACGTATGCATGGAAGCATAAAGTAACATTGTGCAAGTTTGAGTGTTAATGCGATCGTTATAGGAGAGTGAGGACTGCAATATAAAACAATAAAGGTCTCATTTAAATGTAGAAACACACGGAGGAGCTCAAAATAATCCCTATTTTACCCAGAGATTCCCGGAGAGAGAAAAAGAACAAGCCCAGCGGAAAGGGGTCTGGCGGGTCCGCCCCGTCTGCTACTGGCCTGTGTGTGTGCGAGCGTGTGTCTGGCATGGGTCCAGGCACTACACACTGTTGGCAGAACAGCTGAAGTAAGGGGTTGGTTGCTGTCACATGGCCCCTCAATAAAAAAAGAGAGAAGGAAAACATACCCTGCCAGCACCTAGGAGCTCACGTGGTCTCCAGGCCAGGCTGAAAATGGCTTGAGGGCTATTGGAGGGTGGGCTGTTGTTTGGCCTAAACTAACTAAACAAGGGCACAGCGTCACATGGCTGTTATTGAGCCAATAATACAGTCCCAGAATGAGGACAAAGCTTATTCGTTATCTAGCCACCGTTCCTTTCAAATCCTTCTGTGAACTGACGAGAAGGGAAATTCTAGATACGATTTTAACCTTACTTCCAATGACAACCTGTCATTTGCTCCAGGTATATCGTCTAAAGCAGGGATGGTCAAACTCATTTTCCCCCCAGGGGGTTACGGAATCGGTCTTCCAAGGTGGTCCAGCGGACCGCACTGAAAATGTGTTATCTTTCCTCACCATCAAAATTAGCCCAAAATAGTAAACTATCTATAGTTGTTGGAATTTCGAATGCTCTCCCGACTGTCTAGCTTTAGCAAGCTGGACACAGTCAAGAAACTGAATAACATTCTACACAGTTTTGATTTGGTGTTAGTCATTTTAAAGTCTATGGCGGGGCCATAAAGCCAGTTTTCTCAATACGAATGGTAATTTGAGACCAGGTGGAGGGTCAGAGAAGGAGGTGGAGGAGACTGACCTGTCACTGAGTACCACTCCCTCTGCCCCTGGGGGAGCGATGGAAAGCTGGAAAGGGGTGTTGAAGTAGTGCTGCTGTTCATCGGAGCGGTGCACCACCTCTCCCCCTCGCACCACCAGGAAACCAGAGTCCCCTAGATTACACGTGTGCAGTTGGTGGCTCCTTCGGTCCAGGACCACAATACATGCTGTGCTGCTACCTGGGGAAGTGGAAAGGGGCAGAAGAGAGGGAATATACCAACATATGGTGGTTAGCCATCACTTGATATCCATTTCTACTTGTGTTAAAAAAAGTGGAGTTATCCAGTACAGCAGGGAAGGGGTGTGTGAGATCACATGCTAGACCAGTCAGTCTGGCACAGACTAAAAACAGATGTCCTTCCCCTGTCCCCACTATGCAGCTTCTATCTACCACTGTCCTTCAGAAGGGACGGTCAAGCACAGACCTTGGCTTTAGCTGCTATCACACTATCCTAAAATAAGAAGCAGGTCACTTTTCATAGGCAAACATCGTGTAACTTGGTGGACTGTAGTGTCTCAGAGCAGGCAGCCTTGCCTGTGGTGTCGGGTCTCAGTTAAAAAATGTGGCCTCAGTCTGTCAAGTTTTTACACACCAGTGCCATTAAAAAACATGTGGACCCGTGAGCAGCGTCAGTAACTGTTCCTTCCACTGACCTTTTAGGTGCTCTGAAATGGACTGAAATGGTAACTGAGGAGGGGGGGGGGCTACAGACTTGGTCAGGTGTTTGTTCCAATGACCTCTGTGGAACTGGACCTTGGAACTGGGTGGTGGCAGACTGAAGGACGCCACCATTTCAGTTCCAAGGTCCAGTTCATAATCAAAGAATCATTTCCAGCACCTTTAGAATTAGAACACAGGGAAGTAAAAAAGAAAACAGTACCTTTAACTTTACTCTATTTTACTTGGGGAGCGGAGAATTTTTAAATTAGGGCCACATTATTAGGGAGGAAAGCTTTGTTATGATATTTTTGGATGGATTGATAGTGCAGCTCAGCGGGCATGTGTTAGTTGGAGTGTGTGTGTTACTCACCTGGCCTGTCCCTCCACATGCATTACACTGTGTGTGTATTAGATGTCGACCGACATCTAATAATGTCAATTACAACACTGAATTATTATTATTATTATTATTTGGTTGAATTTTTTTACCCCTTTTTTCTCCCCAATTCCGTGGTATCCAATTGTTTAGTAGCTACTATCTTGTCTCATCGCTACAACTCCCGTACGGGCTCAGGAGAGACGAAGGTTGAAAGTCATGCGTCCTCTGATACACAACCCAACCAAGCCGCACTGCTTCTTAACACAGCGCCATCCAACCCGGAAGCCAGCCGCACCAATGTGTCGGAGGAAACACCGTGCACCTGGCAACCTTGGTTAGCGCGCACTGTGCCCAGCCCGCCACAGGAGTCGCTGGTGCGCGATGAGACAAGGATTTCCAGATTACCGATTGTTATGAAAATTTGAAATCGGCCATGCCGAATAATCTTTCGACCTCTAGTGTGTATTACTCACCTGTCCCCCCCCCCCATATGCATTATACTGTGAGTGAGTGAGTGAGAATGTAGTATGTGTACTCACCAAGCAAGGGTACTTTGTTTTGTAGGAGCTCATAGTAGCCAGAGGTGAGGATGCCCACAGGGCTGCTGGGGGTGAAGCGGCCCTCCTTCACCAGTCGCTCACATGTCCTCATCAGGGTGGCAGAGAACTGGGACGGGTCCACCCCGTAGTCCCTCCATCCACCGACACCATCCGCCACACCTGAGACACACAGAGAAAAATAAGTGTATAAGTATCAGAACAGTGAATGGTTATGGGCAATTCCACAGTAAAGCATTAAAAAACACCGAGAATCTCCCTGCCGATAGGTACTTATCACAGTGGGAGGCCGTTCGTTCTCTTGCTAGAACAAAAGCGGCAAGTGCTGTGTGCCGACCTGGTAGTGACAAATCTACTATTTCTCCTTGTAGAATCGCAATGCTTGTCAGTTTCCGACAACTTAACTTTGAGCACATCAGAAAGCATGCACCCCCACATGGGGGAGCCAACAGGAGTGACAAAAAAATAAAAGGTAATTTTCTCCATACATCCACGAATGGGCCAGTCACACTTCATACGCAATGTAGTCTATGGGATGGGAGCTAGCTAAGTGCACACAACACTAAATACCTCCAAGATAGCTAACCACTATGGGTGTAACAGTACACTTACCTGTACCAAAACGTTCAGTAAAGGGACCTCGGATCGGTCCGGAATGTGAACCCGAATTTATACGTTAAAAAAATACTACTAATTAAAACACTAGCCCTAGGGCCTCCCGAGGGGCCTTATGGCACTGCATTGCAGCATACCTACAGACCCGGGTTTATTCCTGGGTCAGGCTTTACCTGGCTCATTGCCAGTTGAACGGGGTTTCCTCCGACACATTGGTGCAGCTGGCTTCCCGGTTAAGCCGGCGGGTGTTAAGGAGCGCGGTTAGGCGGGTCACGCTTTGGAGGATGCATGACTCCACCTTCGCCTCTCCCGAGCACCGTTGGGGAGTTGCAGCGATGAGTGAAGATCAAAAAGTGTAAAGGGGGTAAAACCTGAGAGACAGTCTGATAAGCACCATGGAGTAGGTTAATAGTGATACGTCTTGTGGTCTACTTAGCGTCAGTGCTTAAGAGTAATTTGGGGATTTGGCAGCATGACGGACACTGTTGACCTTTGAACTTGGCTGGTCTCAGGTCTGGTGTTACATCAGTATCAATCTGGAGACTGGGTCAAATGAGCCACACAGACTGACAGAAGGGGCCTGGCATCAGTGCGCACTGCAGTGTCGTCACTCCTCCCTGCACAGCCCCAAAAGACCAGTTCTACTGGGCCATGTTCTCCCTCAGATGGGCTTGGTCTGCTGCTCAATAACAAAACCTTCAGTCTTTGTGGAGCTGACTCAGTCAGAGGAGAGAGAAGGTGAGAATAATATTTCACAAAGATTCACTTTCTTTGCAGTGCTGCAGGGTGGAAGACCTTAGGTAAAAGGAGGGTGAGGGCAGAGAAGAAGAGAGAAGCCATGAACACACACTGTATACTTCGATAAGCTTCCCCTCCCTAACTCCCTCTCACTCTCTCTCCTTCACAGAGAGCCCAGTACCAGAGGACAGGTTTCCAGGGAGAAAAAGGACATCCAGCCAACTACTCCATACAAACAGACACACATAAATTCAAGATTCCACAGTGAGGGCCCATACAAGGAGAGTCCCCTCTGCTAGCTATGCAACGCTGTTTGTTGGTGCCTAAAACACACTTTCATATAGTGAAAAAATATATATAAATGCGACATGTAAAGTGTTGGTCCCATGTTTCATGAGCTGAAATAAAAGATGGCAGAAATGCTTATTTTTCTCAATTTGTGCACAAATGTGTTTACATCTGTTAGTGAGCATTTCTCATTTGCCAAGATAATTCATCCACCTGACAGGTGTGGGATATTAAGAAACAGATTAAACAGCATGATCATTACACAGGTGCACCTTGTGACGGGGACAATAGAAGGCCACTAAAATGTGCAGTTTTGTCTCACACACACACAACGCCACAGATCTCAAGTTGAGGGAGTGTGCCATTGTCATGATGACTGCAGGAATGTTCACCAGAGCTGTTGCCAGAGAATTGAATGTTAATTTCTTTACCATAATCTGCCTCCAACGTTGTTTTAAAGAATTTGGCAGTACATCCAACCGGCCTCAAAACCGCAGACCACATGCATGGCGTTGTGTGGGCGAGCGGTTTGCTGAAGTCAAGGTTGTGAACAGAGTGCCCCCATGGTGGCGGTGAGGTTATGATACAGGCAGGCATAAATTACAGAGGTATCCATGACCAACAAATGCATATCTGTATTCCCAGTCATGTGAAATCCATGGATTAACTGACTGATTTCCTCATATGAACTGTAACTCCGTAAAATCAATGAAATTGTTTCATGTTGAGTTTATATTTTTGTTCAGTATAATTTCTCTGAACATCACCAGATTCACAGGGAATATAGTATAGTATGGAGAAGCAATACACCCTGCCACAGCTTCATAATACTTGTCAAACAGAGAACTGATACTGTATACTGGTTGATGGGATTGGCAGGGTGGCTTTTGACAACTCATGTGTTACTCATTGGTACGTTTGGTCCAAATCGGATGTTGGGTACTACTGTTTATTGAATGTTGTTATCTAAATCCTAGAAATAAAAAAAATGTTGTGGTGGAAACAATTATAGCTTAAAACGTCACCACAAATCACAATATTCAGAATTCATAGCCATTTCAAGAACTAGTACCGCCCCTGTCGAGGTGGATCCAGTTGAGAAAGGGTGTCAACAAGTAGCTAATGCTACTCACTGAAACAGCCACTCATTCATAGAACATCGGCTTGCGAATAACTATTCATATTTGCATTGATAACAACTGTAAAGTTGTGTGGTGCTCAGTACCTGGATGTGCAAGGAAGCACAGGCTGCTGGGGTAACATTTCATCAGTTACCTTACTACGAAGACAAGCAGAGGTAACGTAGATAACTTTGCTAGCTAACATAACTAGTCAGTGAACTACATTTGTTTATCTAAACCAAAATCTAGCTAGCTTCAGAAAATGTCGGCAAGACATTCCAAAGTAAATAGCCAGCTGCTATTTGGCAATGTGAGCTAGCTAACATTAGCTACAGCCTACTGGACCGTATTGAACTGTTAGCTAATTAAATAATGCAGAAAATAACATGAGTTTGATTGAATCAACATCAAGCTCAGAACCAGGAACTTGTGTAAGTCATCTTGACTCTATGATTAGCAAATACATATATTGGAGCTAGACATAAACATGGTCTGTTTCTTAAGGTCACACGTGGTGTGTTTATAAGTAGGCTACAACTTCTGTGGTTTTATCTGTATTTGGGAGGCTTAGTTGATTGTTAAATTGGAGAAAAGCAGAGTTATTAGTAAGGAGGGAAAGGTGTGGGTGACTGGCTAGTGTTTTTTATTTGGGGGGGGGGGGGGGGGGGGTGTATTGTGCGTGTGAAGGTTAGTATTAGAGGTCGACCGATTATGATTTTTCAACGCCGATACCGATTACTGGAGGACCAAAAAAGCTGAAAAAAATAATAAAAAGTGTGTATTTGTAATAATGACAATTACAACAATACTGAATTAACACTTATTTTAACTTAATATAATACATCAATAAAATCAATTTAGCCTCAAATGGATGAAACATGTTCAATTTGGTTTAAATAATGCAAAAACAAAGTGTTGGAGAAGAACGTAAAAGTGCTATGTAAGAAAGCGCAATATGTGCTATGTAAGAAAGCTAACGTTTCAGTTCCTTGCTCAGAACATATGAAAGCTGGTGGTTCCTTTTAACATGAGTCTTCAATATTCCCAGGTAAGAAGTTTTAGGTTGTAGTTATTATAGGACTATTTCCCTCTATACCATTTGTATTTCATTAACCTTTGACTATTGGATGTTCTTATAGGCACTTTAGTATTGCCCGTGTAACAGTATAGCTTCCGTCCCTCTCCTCGCTCCTCCCTGGGCTCGAACCAGCAACAACAACAGCCACCACATCGAAGCAGCATTACCCATGCAGAGCAAGGGAAACAACCACCCCAAGGCTCAGAGCGAGTAAAGTTTGAAACGCTATTAGCGTGCGCTAACTAGCCAGCCATTTCACTTCGGTCATACCAGCCTCATCTCGGGAGTTGATAGGTTTGAAGTCATAAACAGTGCAATGCTTGAAGCACAACTAAGAGCTGCTGGCAAAACGCACGAAAGTGCTGTTTGAATGAATGTTTACACGCCTGCTTCTGCCTACCACCGCTCAGTCAGATACTTGTATGCTCAGTCAGATTATATGCAACACAGGACACGCTAGATAATATCTAGTAATATCATCAACCATGTGTAGTTAACTAGTGATTATGATTGATTGTTTTTTTATAAGATAAGTTTAATGCTAGCTAGCAACTTACCTTGGCTTAATGCATTTGCGTAACAGGCAGTCTCCTTGTGGAGTGTAACGAGAGAGAGAGGGAGAGAGGCAGGTCGTTATTGCGTTGGACTAGTTAACTGTAAGGTTGCAAGATTGGATCCCCCGAGCTGAGAAGTTGAAAGTCTATCTTTCTGCCCCTGAACGAGGCAGTTAACCCACCGTTCCTAGGCAGTCATTGAAAATAAGAATGTGTTCTTAACTGACTTGCCTAGTTAAATAAAGATTAAATAAAAAGGTGTTTAAAAAATGTATTAAAAAATAAAAAATTGCCGCCCAAAAATACAGATTTCCGATTGTTGTGAAAATCGGCCCTAATTAAATCGGCCATTCCGATTAATCGGTCGATCTCTAGTTAGTACGCATGATCTATTGACATGAGGGGGATGGGTGGATATAGTACCTTGTTTGAGTGTGTATTGATGGGAACAGTTGTAAAATATTGTCCAGCAGACTAATCCTGCTGCTGACACCAGCTTTAGTAGTACAGATCCTATAGAACCATTGGATGAAAGCTTTCAGCTGGGAACAAGCTAAAGATCATCTGACGCGGAAGAGGGGGGGAAAAAACTGCGCGAGGCTGGCAAGAGCCAAAGTGTCATGGAGATCATGAATCATGGAGCTCATGAATTTCTGCCAGACCAGCTGCCATTGCCCAACACAAGACAGAGTTCACCAGCAGAAGAACATTCAGGACCCTGCCTGGAACAGTTTGATTGATGTTGTAGTATAATATAGAATGTTTAATATGATCACAACTGCATTGTAGTATAGATATTGTTCGATCTTTTACATATGGAGTTTAATCAAATGTTTTATACATTATGTTTTACAAGTGTACTGACAAGTGACTAAATGATTCCAGCTGCATCAGAAACCAATAAAGTGGTGACTTCAACTTCTGGATCAATTCATTGTGATATTCGTTAAATGTATTTGGAAGTAACTAGATACAATCTTATTGCTAAAACAAAATATGTTTAAAATAAAACCGATAAGTCAGTCAATGTAGCAAATAAGTAGACATGGCTTGTATTCAAGACAGTTTATTTGCTCCGGAAACTGAGGTGAGTTTACACAGCAGTATGAAGGAACAGTAATGTATGACATACATTACCGTTCAAAAGTTTGGGGTCACTTAGAAATGTCCTTGTTTTCCGTGAAAAATGAATAGGAAATATAGTCAAGACGTTGACAAGGTTATAAATAATGTTCTTTTAAATTTAAATAATAGTGTCCTTCAAACTTTGCTATCGTCAAAGAATCCTCCATTTGCAGCAATTACAGCCTTGCAAACCTTTGTCATTCTAGTTGTCAATTTGTTGTGGGAATCTGTAGAGATTTCACCCCATGCTTCCTGAAGCACCTGTCCATCGTGTGAAGGATAATTTGTTCATATGGCCCGAACAACACACGCAGGCAAGGGGATTCGGTGTCCTCTGCCTAGCTTCTCCCCAAGTAGAACAAACTCAAAACTAATCTGTAGGGCACAAAGCAGTATCGTCTGTTAGAGAATGACAAAAAACGTTATTAGTTCATGGGCAATCATTGTGTAGCATTTGTATTCCTACTGTAGCAGCATGATGCTTACTATTACACACCTCCAGACACATGTTAGCTAGCTACAAAATAACGGTAGTTACTCTACGACTAATATGAGAAAGCCAAAGTCATGCATTTACTCTTCGTCAAAGCATTTCTTTAGTTTTGCTCCTAGTGAAATGCACTGAGGCAAGCTAGCTAACGTTAGCTATAACGTTGGGCTATAACACGTTTTGGGTATAGTAAACAAAGCTAGCTAGCTCATCGAGGCTAGTAGCGGTACTAGCAAGTCTCATTATGGCAAAATCAATCACGAACTTACACTGAACAACACCACCTTGTGTTAAAAGACAGCTTATATTGCTAGCCAACTTCCCACAGCAAAACAACTTGTTTGTCATTTGCCTTCCTTTTCAGCACCCCTCTTATCCATATGTGCGTTGAAACTTTGATAGTCTCCCTCACACACACGATCCATGGGGTCTGCAGTGACTTGGGCTGTTACGGTGACCGTATTACCGCTACACCTGCAGTCAGGAGTCATGAGCACAGTCAAATTCCATGTGACCGTTGAGTCACGGTAACTAAGCTTCTCCGAAACTGTGCTCTGATGCCTCTGATGGTCATCAGTAGAATACCAAACTTGCTAACAGCCTGTTGGTCATGGCCAGTACTCTGCGCTCTATTGTCACTCTAATCACTCTGAAATGAATGAAAATCAAAATCGAAAATCAACGCAAACAATTCATGAGAGCTCTGGCATTCAGAGTTTGAGCGGAATAGGATAATCTATTGCGCAGCGAGAGCCAGTTCCTCATCGCTGGTTGATGCATGAAATAAAATAAGTGATCCTGCGGCACAACATTTCTATAGGATATGCAATTGCTTGCATGAGAAAACAGTTGATGAAAATAGGATCGCTTGAGCTTTCTATAGGCTAGGCCTACTATGTGTATTTCTCAACTTTCCATACGGTGCATTTGGGAAAGTATTCAGACCCCTTGACCTTTTCAACAGTTACGTTACAGCCTTATTCTGAAATGGATTAAATAAAACATTTTCCCCATAAATCTATACACAATACCCCATAATGACAACTAAAACAGGATTAGAAATTTTAGCAAAAAATAATTAATAAACTGAAATACCTTATTTACATAAGTATTCAGACCCTTTGATCATTCTTGAGATGTTTCTACAGCTTGATTGGAGTCCACCTGTGATAAATTAAATTGATTGGACATGATTTGGAAAGGCACACACATCTGTATATAAGGTCCCACAGTTGACAGTGCATGTCAGAGCAGAAACCAAGCCACGAGGTCAAAGGAATTGTCCGTAGAGCTCCAAGACAGGATTGTTTCGAGGCATAGAACTGGGGAAGGGTACCAAAACATTTCTGCAGCATTGAAGGTCCAAGAACACAGTGGCCTCCATTCTTAAAATGGAATAAGTTTGGAACCTCCAAGACTTCCTAGAGCTGGCCGCCCAGCCAAACCGAGAAATCTCAGACCATGAAAAACAAGATGCTCTGGTCTGATGAAACCAAGATTGAACTCTTTGGCCTGAATGCTAAGTGTTACATCTGGAGGAAAACTGGCACCATCCCTACGGTGAAGCTCGGTGGTGGCAGCGTCATGCTGTGGGGATGTTTTTCAGAGGTAGGGACTAGGAGTCGAATCAGGATCGAGGTAAAGATAAAGAAGCAAAGTACAGAGAGATCCTTGACTAAAACCTGCTCCAGAGCGCTCAGGACCTCAGACTGGGGTGAAGGTTCACCTTCCAACAGGACAAGAACCCTAAGCACACAGCCGAGACAACGCAGGAGTGGCTTCGGGACAAGTCTCTCGAATGTCCTTGAGTGGCCCAGCCAGAGCTCGGACTTGAACCCGATCGAACATCTCTGGAGAGACTTGAAAATAGATGTGCAGCGTCATTATTTGGTATTGGGTGTAAATGTCATTATGGGGTATTGTGTGTAAATGGTGAAAACATCCAATCTATTAAATAAAACACATGGAATCATGTAGTAACCATAAGTGCTACACAAATCAAAATATATTTCAGATTCATCAAAGTAGCCACCCTTTGCATTTAAAGCTTTGCACACTCTTGGCATTCTCCTCAGCTTCATGAGGAATGCTTTTTCAACAGTCTTGTAGGAGTTCCCACATATGCTGAGCACTTCATACTGTGGTCCAACTCAACCATCTCCATTGGGTTGAGGTCAGGTGATTGTAGAGGCCACCACTCTCCTTCTTGGTCAAATATCCCTTACACAGCCTGGAGGTGTGTTTTGGGTTATTGTCCTGTTGAAAAAGAAATGATAGCACACACCAGATGGGGTGGCGTATCACTGCAGAATGCTGTGGTAGCATTCCTGGTTAAGTGTGCCTTGAATTCTACATAAAATCACTGAGAGTGTCACAAGCAAAGCACCCCTACATCTCCATCCTTCACGGTGGGAACCACACATGCCGAGATAATCCGTTCTCACAAAGACCAGGTGGTTGGAACCATACATTTGGACTCATCAAACCAAAATGACAGATTTCCACCAGTCTAATGTCCATATCTCGTGTTTCTTGGCACAAGCAAGTCTCTTCTTATTATTGGTCTCCTTTAGTAGTGGTTTCTTTGCAGCAATTCGACCATGAAGGCGTGATTTACGCAGTCTCCTATGAACAGTTAATGTTGCGATGTGTCTGTTACTTGAACTCTGTGAAGCATTTATTTGAGCCACAATTTCTGAGGCTGGTAACTCTAATGAACTTATCCTCTGCAGCAGAGGTAACTCTGGGTCATCCTTTCCTGTTGAGGTCCTCATGAGAGCCAGTTTCATCATAGTGCTTGATGGTTTTTGCAACTGCACTTGAAGAAACTTTCAAAGTTCTTAATTTTCTGTATTGACTGACCTTCATGTCTTAAAGTAATGATGGACTGTTGTTTCTCTTTGCTTATTTGAGCAGTTCTTGTCGTAATATGGACTTGGTCCATAGGGCTATCTTCTGTATACGACCCGGACCTTGTCACAACAGGTGATTGGCTAAAATGCCACAAATTAACTTTTGACAAGGCATACCTGTTAATTGAAATGCATTCCAGGTGACTACCTCATGAAGCTGGTTGAGAGAATGCCAAGAGTGTGCAACGCTGTCATCAAGGCAAAGGGTAGCTACTAAGTTGTTTAACACTTTTTTGGTTACAACACGATTCCATATGTGTTATTTCATAGTTGATGCCAACACTATTATTCGACAATGTAGAAAATAGTAAAAAGAAAAGAAAACCCCTGGAATGAGTAGGTGTCCAAACTTTTGACTGGTACTGTATATTAGTAGGCTATATGTAAAGACCAGTTTAAACTGAGAATACTGTGGCGGCATATCAAGTGTTTGTCAAATTGTGAATGAGAGAGTGATGAAGTGTTTGCAGCCTGCGAAAGAAACAGCAGAGCGCTTCCCTTTCATTAGACTTTTTCAAATCATTATGCAGCTTTAGAATGCTTTAGAATGCATTAGAAATCCAAACATACAAACTTAGGCTATATCACAACTAAAGTTGCATAAATAACTCTAAACCAAATATATAGGAGGACCTGTTTCTTCCTTAACCGCTCATCACAGAATATGTGTGCGCACTCAAATTGTTTTGGGAAAAATATTCTTTCCATTTTATTCAGCTATGATCTATCGTATTGTTTTTAGTATACAATCATTTAAAATAATGCCACAATAATTATATGCAAATTTTAACTGCTAAATGAACTAGTGTAGCCCACAGCGATATGGCATAGCCAGATTAGAGCCTAACATAAGGACGACTCAGAATATGCTCTCCTGGTCTTCGGAAACCTGCCTAAAATAAATGGATTTATTGTGATAGTGTAGACTATATTAAAATGGATGTATTAGACTATTTTTAAATGTAGATGTTCCAAAGGTCCTCATCAGTGTCTTGTAGGCTATGCATGGAAGCCGGCGATGCTTAAAGTGTTTGTTAATTAATGGTAAATTACAGATAAACCAGCAGTTATTTGAATGACAATCACCGGCTGTCATAATCTCATGACCACCACAGGCCTAGCAGGGACCACCATAGGGATGGTGAAAAGTTTCCTCCAGAAGTGGTGCTTTGCATTTAGGCCAAAGTGTTCAATCTTGGTTTCATCATTCCAGAGAATCTTGTTTCTCATGGTCTGCGAGTCCTTTAAGTACCTTTTGGAAAACTCCAAGCGGGTCGTCATGTGTCTTTTACTGAGGAGTGGCTTCCGTCTGGCCACTCTACCATAAAGGCCTGATTGGTGGAGTGCTGCAGAGATGGTTGTCCTTCTGGAAGGTTCTTCAGTCTCCACAGAGGAACTCTGGAGCTCTGTCAGAGTGATCCTCGGTTTATTGGTCACCTCCCTGACCACGGTCCTTCTCCCCAAATTGCTCAGTTTAGCCGGGCAGCCAGCTCTAGGAGGGGCCTTGGTGGTTCTAAACTTCTTCCATTGAAGAATGATGGAGACCACCGTGTTCTTAAAGACCTTCAATGCTGCAGACATCTTTTGGTACCTTTCCCCAGATCTGTGCCTCGACACAATCCTTTCTCTAAGCTCTACGGACAATTCCTTCGACCTCATGGCCTGGTTTTTTCCTCTGACATGCACTGTCAACTGTGGGACCTTATGTAGACAGGTGTGTGCCTTTCCATATCATGTCCAATCAATTTACCACAGATGGACTCTAATCAAGTTGTAGAAACATCTCAAAGATGATCAATGGAAACAGGATGCACCTGAGCTCAATTTTGAGTCTCATAGCAAAGGGTCTGAATACTTATGTAAATAATACATTTGCAAAAATGTCCACAATCCTGTTATGGCTTTGCCATTATGGGGTATTGTGTGTAGATTGAGGAGAAAATATTTTATATAAGGATGTAAAGTCAAGGGATCTGAATACTTTGCAGAACGCACTGTAGGAATATCGTTGAGTCAAGTCCATTGGCTCTATTTAACAAGGACAACTATATATACTCTATACTAATGTGATTGTGCAATCGACGAAACACAAAGGCCACAATAATTCCCTACAAATCATGGCACCATTAAGTTTATGATCAGACAGCAGGCTCGATCAACCAATGACGTTACTGATACCACAATTACAGTGGGGAGAACAACTCATAACTTGCAAAATCGACAGTGTTTCCTACGTACAAAGCATGTAGAGGTCTGTCATTTTTGAGTCAGAATCAAAAAAATGTGATCCAGAAAATCACATTGTATGATTTTTAAGTAATTAATTAGCATTTTATTGCATGACATAAGTATTTGATACATCAGAAAAGCAGAACTTAATATTTGGTACAGAAACTATTTTCTATTGGGTTCAGGTCTGGAGACTGGCTAGGCAACTCCAGGACCTTGAGATGCTTCTTACGGTGTCACTCCTTAGTTGCCCGGCTGTGTGTTTCGGGTCGTTGTCATGCTGGGAGACCCAGCCACGACCCATCTTCAATGCTCTTACTGAGGGAAGGAGGTTGTTGGCCAAGATCTCACGATACATGGCCCCATCCATTCTCCCCTCAATACGGTGCAGTCGTCCTGTCCCCTTTGCAGAAAAGCATCCCCAAAGAATGATGTTTCCACCTCCATGCTTCACGGTTGGGATGGTGTTCTTGGGGTTGTATCATCCTTCTTCTTCCTCCAAACACGGCGAGTGGAGTTTAGACCAAAAAGCTATATTTTTGTCTCATCAGACCACATGACCTTCTCCCATTCCGCCTCTGGATCATCCAGATGGTCATTGGCAAACTTCAGACGGGCCTGGACATGCGCTGGCTTGAGCAGGGGGACCTTGTGTGCGCTGCAGGATTTTAATCCATTACGGCGTAGTGTGTTACGAATGGTTTTCTTTGAGACTGTGGTCCCAGCTCTCTTCAGGTCATTGACCAGGTCCTGCCGTGTAGTTCTGGGCTCATGGAATGTAGGCCTACATTGAACACCACACATTGGCTGCTACTATGTGCTGAATGATAGAACAGCTATTTCCATGTTAAGCGATGCATTTTGGCTATTGTTTTTATTTTTGGCCACTCTGGTAGGACTACATTATGATCAAATAGCCACAGTAGCCTACTTGGCCACTTAAAACAGTCAATTAAAGCAGGAACAGCCTCAGTGTTCACAGGAAACACACGTCGTAAGTTGCACAGGATTTTCACAACATTCAAGTTCGCATTCAGCAGACCTGAAATTTGCTCAGTAACTGATTTTTTTTTAGACAACATTGGTTAGGCCTACATCTTATCAAAACAGGGCAACTTAAAGCGGCAATATGTAACTTTTTGGTTGACCCGACAATTCACATAGAAATGTGAGTTATATATTTGTCATTCTCATTGAAAGCAAGTCTAAGAAGCGGTAGATCTGTTCTATCTTTTATTTTCAGTTTTGTACAAAGGCTATAAACAGCTGAAAATACAGAATGTTTGGTTTTGTGAAATATATATTTCACAGCGGTTTTTATATGGTACAATGATTCTCTAAACTCTACATGTTTTGTCACAAACTGAAACTAGGCAAACTACTAGAATTTTAGCAACCAGGAAATGGCAGAGTGATTTGTGCATCTTTAAACCAAGCTAAGACGAATTAGCCTAACCCCAACTCTATTCAATGATGTACAATAAGAGTGTTAGAGATATAAATGTCATCCATAAAACTGCCAGTTAGTTGTTCATCCCCCCCAGCTCAACCACGTGGCATGTGTTTTTCTGCAAGTAACAAAAGGCTCAACACCGAGAAGCATATGCCTAATCTTCTCAAATTAAGTGTTGGTTGACATTTGTCCATTCTTACTATTGTGCAAATGTGTTGCATTCTCGTGATTTAATTGAGTAATATAAATGGGTTTCAAATAGACACTTTTGTTCCAATGAATGAATTGGTAAAATGACAACCATGGTGGTTGATGTAAGGACAAATGCACTTTCCCATGCATCTATGAAGCTGTGTTCATAACCAAATGGAAAGGTGGTATTTAGCCATGTACGACTGGAAAAAAATCCACTTGAATGCCCCTCCAACTGGTAACTACTAGTGGGAAACTATCATCCCTGAGCTGTGACTCCTTCCACATGCTGATCTCACCTACTAATGACCTTGATAACAACCTTTTCGGCAGTTAAATGCAACAAAACATTATTTATAAAAATATCTATTAATGTGGTTTTTGAACACTATAATTTGTTTCCAAAACCACTTGCCACACACTGGTTGAAACAACGTTGTTTCCGCGTCATTTAAATCAAATTACGTTGAATCAACGTTGAATTAACGTCTGTGCCCAGAGGGAACATGATAGCTGTACTTTTAGTTTATGGTTGACACAGCTTGTTGGCCATTAGCCAATCGGCGTTCTCAACGAGTTCAAAGCACGTTAATGCCTCCATCCGGTAATTACCAACTTCCCACTTGGTTGTGAATGGAGCACGAAACGTGAAATTGTCCTGGCAACATGGCTGCCTCCATGCTCAACCGTTCTGACCTTTAAAAAGCACGGGACAGTTCCCCCTAAGCGTTCGTAAAATATTTGTAAAATCCACAACAACTGATAGCTAATGAATATTAAGATATATTCACTTCTCCTGAAATTGTCATAATAGCATAATAATACCTTTAGTGTAACGCTTGCGCAACGATCCAATTATGTGCATCGAATATCCGAACAATTAGTAGCAAATGTTACACTATTTCTAAATTCAACATCCACATTTTGTCACGCTGATAAAATAGATGGTGTATACATAGTATTACTTTATGTAGCCTACATGTTCACATTATCGCCACTAGTAGCACTGGGGGGGGGACTTTTCCAGACTTCTAGGTGAAAGGTCGTTACAATTACTCAACAAAGTATACATTTTTTTTCTTCAACAAAGTATACATGTTTGGCAACTCAAGGCGCCGTAATGTTTCTCGGTCGCGTATAGTCCTACAAACCACAGCTGTACCGTAGAAGTATTGTAAAACGGGGCCAACTTAAGACAGAGGTTCAGTCCGGAAAAGGGTAGGGAATACCCCCTTTTGTTTTCGTGACATGACTGTGGGTGACATGTGCTAGGCTACATGAAGGTCAAAAATGCTATTATCCCCCCAAAAAACTTAGCATATTTAAGTGTGTCTTTTGTTAATATCCACGACTGCTTGGCTACTTCAACGGTGTCTTCACCAAACAGATAAACGGAGTATTAAAATACTTACCCAAGACATCAGCGGACCTATGCCGGGCAATGAAACAAGCGTCATCCCCGTAACACATCCCTTTCTTCAAGATCCCCTTACGAAAGTCTTTCCCAAATCCGCAGCTAGCGGTGACCAGACTGTAGTCCCGACCATCAGTTTGAGAGAGTCCGCCAAGGACAGCCCTCGCAACCAGTCTGCCATAGGAGAGTACGGATAACATTCCAAGAGCGAGCGGCCGTCTCTACCTGCCGAGACCTTCTCTCCACTTTCGACGTCCCGTGTCTACTTTTGGAGACTATTCTTCCAACATTCGTTTTGGATAATTCTGCCACTGAATAAAACGCACGAGTCAGTAGACCGATAACACAATCGTAAAACTGGTCGCCGGCGTTTGTCCAATTCTTTATAGGGTGAATTTGCACTGGTTCTTTAAGTTTTGGTGGATTTCATTGACACGGGTCCTCCGGTGTGCACCATCCTTGCCGACATGTTTCCACAGTCACACACAAATACACCCGAAACACAGCTCAATACTGGTCCTCCAGTCTTGTGATTCGTTTGCCCGACGTCACAACTAATGCGCACGCAAATGCAGGCTCTCCCTGCTCTCCGCAGCAAATCCATTTTAGGAGAGTTGCGCTTTATTTACTTGTCAGGAACACCGGGAGTTCAGACCCTCTGATAAAGGCTACATCAGTGCTTCGTGTGCAGAGTAGTTTGAATTGCAAAACAAAGCATTGAACTCCTTGTCTAATTAGACGAAAGGCACATTTCAAGCGACTTTATGTATGACCTGGATAGATGGCAGCATTCGTGCAAAACTGAAAGCGTGAACCACTGCATTTAATCATGGCAAGGAGACTGGGAAATGGATGTGTAGCCTACAAACAGACCAGTTGCGACCTCCAGCAATCAAAGAGGAAAAACGACAATACAGGGACAAGGTGGAGTCGCAATTCAAAGGCTCAGATACAAGGCGTAGGCTATGAGGCAGGATTCCAACGGGAAAGCCAGCGCCTCGGCGCCCGAGCGAGCTAAACACCTTCTTCGCCCTCTTCGAGGAAAACAGCATTGTGCCCCCGACGCTTGAAGTCGTCCGCATGTTTCCCAGCCGAAACAGTTCGTAGAGTTTGTGCATATATTATAACGATGTTTTGGACTTCGGTGAGTTTTTCCCCCGCTGTTCCGGAACAGGAACATTTTTCTGGAGGCAAGCGATGTTCGAGCCGAAGTCTACGCCCCTTCGTTGGTGATTGGTCAACAATAGGGATTCTTCAATAAAGTATTTGTTATCATTCAAGGAGAGATCAGTCAGTTAGATGCACGAATAAGATATATTTGTCAAAACGTGAAAATTAATGACAGAGTTACAGTTCAAAGGAAATCAGTCAATTGGAATACATTCATTAGGCCCTAATCTATGGATTTCACATGACTGTGAATACAGATATGCATCTATAGGTCACAGATACCTTAAAAAAGGTAGGGGCGTAGATTAGACAACCAGTCAGTATCTGGTGTGACCACCATTTGCCTCATGCAGCGCAACACATCTCCTTCACATAGGGTTAATCAGGCTGTTGGTTGTGGCCTGTGGAATGTTGTCCCACTCTTCAATGGCTGTGTAAAGTTGCTGGATATTGGCGGGAACTGGAACATGCTTTTGTACACGTCGATCCAGAGCATCCCAAACATGGTCAATGGGTGACATGTCTGGTGAGTACGCAGGCCATGGAAGAACTGGAACATTTTCAGCTTCCAGGAATTGTGTACAGATCCTTGTGACATGGGGCTGTGCATTATCATGCTGAAACATGAGGTGATGGCGGCAGATGAATGGCACGACAATGGCGCCTCAGGATCTCACCACGGTATCGCTGTTGCTTCAAATTTGCATCAATAAAATTGCAATTGTGTTCGTTGTCAGTAGCTTATGCCTGCCCATACCATAACCCCACCACTACCATGGGGGCACTCTGTTCACAATGTTCACATCAGGAAACATGTCTGCATCTTTTTCTGTGAAATGTATTTTATTTCAGCTCATGAAACATGGGTCCAACACTTTACATGTTGCGTTTATAGAAGTTTGCTGATGTGAACGTTGTGAACAGAGAGCTACCAGTCAAAAGTTTGGACACACAAACTCATTCAAGGGTTTTTCTTTATTTTGACTATTTTCTACATTGTAGAATAACAGTGAAGACATCAAAACTATGAAATAACATATGGAATCATGTTGTAACCCAAAAAGTGTTAAACAAATCCAAATATATTTCAGATTCTATAAAGTAGCCACATTTTGCTTTCATGAGAACTTAAAATCAAAGTTTATTTGTCACGTGCGCCGAATACAACAGGTATTACAGTGAAATGCTTACTTACAGGCTCTAACCAATGGTACAAAAAAGGTATTAGGTGAACAATAGGTAAGTAAAGAAATAAAAATAACAGTAGAAAGACAGTGAAAAACAGTAGCGAGGCTATAAAAGTAGCAAGGCTACATACAGACACCGGTTAGTCAGGCTGATTGAGGTAGTATGTCCATGTAAATATGGTTAAAGTCACTATGCATATATGATGAACAGAGAGTAGCAGCTTAGCCCTAGTGATGTGCTGGGCCGTATGCACTACCCTCTGTAATGCCTCGCGGTTGGAGGCCGAGCAATTGCCGTACCAGGCAGTGATGCAACTAGTCAGGATGCTCTCGATGTTGCAGCTGTAGAACCCTTTGAGGATCTCAGGACCCATGCCAAATCTTTTTAGTTTCCTGAGGGGGAATAGGCTTTGTCATGCCCTCTTCACTATCTTGGTGTGTTTGGACCATTCTAGTTTGTTGGTGATGTGGACACCAAGGACCTTGAAGCTCTCAACCTGCTCCACTGCAGCCCCGTCGATGAGAATGGGGGTGTGCTCGGTCCTCCTTTTCCTGTAGTCCACAATCATCTCCTTAGTCTTGGTTACATTGAGGGATGGGCTGTTATTCTGGCACCATCCGGCCAGGTCTCTGACCTCCTCCCTATAGGCTGTCTTGTCGTTGTCGGTGAATAGGCTTACCACTGTTGTGTTGTCTGCAAACTAAATGATGGTGTTGGAGTCGTGCCTGGCCATGCAGTCGTGGGTGAACAGGGAGTACAGGAGGGGACAGAGCACTCACCCCTGGGGGTTCCAGTGTTGTTGATCAGCGTAGCAGATGTGTTGTTATCTAACCTCACCACCTGGGGGCGGCCCATCCAGAAGTCCAGGATCCAGTTGCAGAGGGAGGTGTTTAGTCCCAGGATCCTTAGCTTTGTGATGAGCTTTGAGGGTACTATGGTGTTGAACGCTGAGTTGTAGTCAATGAATAGTATTCTCACATAAGTGTTCCTTTTGTCCAGGTGGGAAAGGGCAGAGTGGAGTGCCATAGAGATTGCATCATCTGTGGATCTGTTTGGGCGATATGCAAATTGGAGTGGGTCTAGGGTTTCTGGGATAATGGTGTTGATGTGAGCCATTAAATGGCTCACATCAACACCATTATCCCAGAAACCCTAGACCCACTCCAATTTGCAAATTGCTCAAACAGATCACCCACAGCCTTTCAAAGCACTTCATGGCTATGGACTTGAGTGCTACAGGTCTGTAGTCATTTAGGCAGGTTGTCTTTGTGTTCTTGGGCACAGGGACTATGGTGGTCTGCTTGAAACATGTTGGTATTACAGACTCAATCAGGGACATGTTGAAAATGTCAGGGAAGACACCTGCCAGTTGATCAGCACATGCCCGGAGCACAAGTCCTGGTAATCCGTCTGGCCCCGCAGTCTTGTGAATGTTGACCTGTTTAAAGGTTTTACTCACGTCGGCTACGGAGAGCGTGATCACACAGTCGTCTAGAACAGCTGACGCTCTCATGCATGCCTCAGTGTTGCTTGCCTCGAAGCGAGCATAGAAGTGATTTAGCTCGTCTGGTAGGCTCGTTTCACTGGGCAGCTCATGGCTGTACATCCCTTTGTAGTCTGTAATGGTTCGCAAGCCCTGCCACATAAGACGAGCGTCGGAGCCGGTGTAGTATGATTCAATCTTAGCCCTGTATTGATGCTTTGCCTGTTTGATGGTTCATCGCAGGGCATAGCAGGATTTCTTGTAAACATCCGGGTTAGAGTCCCGCACCTACCCTTTAGCACAGTGCGAATGTTGCCTGTAATCCATGGCTTCTGGTTGGGGTATGTACGTACAGTCACTGTGGGGATGACGTCCTCTGTGTACTTATTGATAAAGCCAGTGACTGATGTGGTGTTCTCCTCAATGCCATCGGAAGAATACCGGAACTTTGCACACTCTTGGCATTCTCTCAATCAGCTTCATCAGGAATGCTTTTCCAACAGTCTTGAAGGAGTTCCCACATATGCTGAGCACTTGTTGGCTGCTTTTCCTCCACTCTGCGGTCCAACTTATCCCAAACCATCTCAATTGGGTTGAGGTTGGGTGATTGTAGAGGCAAGGTCATCTGATGCAGCACTCCATCACTCTCCTTCTTGTTTTTTTTCTCCAGATTGACTGATCTTCATGCCTTAAAGTAATGATGGACTGTCGTTTTCTCTTTGCTTATTTGAGCTGTTCTTGCCATAATATGGACTTGATCATTACTAAATAGGGCTATCTTTTGTATACCACCTCTACCTTGTAACAACACAACTGATGGGCTCAAATGCATTAAGAAGGAAAGAAATTCCTAAATGTACCCTTAACCAGGCACACCTGTTAATTGAAATGCATTCCAGGTAACTACCTCATTAAGCTGGTTGAGAGAGTGCCAAGAATGTGCAAAGCTGTCATCAAGGCAAAGGGTGGCTACTTTGAAGAATCTCAAATATAAAATATATTTAGATTTGTTTAACACTTTTTTGGTTTCTACGTGACTCCATATGTGTTATTTCATAGTTTTTATGTCATCACCGTTATTCTACAATGTAGAAAATAGTAAAAAATAAATAAAGATAAACCCTTGAATGAGGAGGTGTGTCCAAACGTTTGACTGGTACTGTATGCATATACATACATTATATGTATATATATTTATAGTCCAGTCTCTGACATTGCTCATCCTGATATTTCTTAATTTTTCTGGATTATGTGTGTAGGAGGCCTATTGTGTTTTTATTTTACAATTTCTATTGCTAGGTATTACTGCACTGTTGGAGCTAGAAACACAATATTTTCGCTGTACCTGCGATAACATTTCCAAATCTGTGTACACGACCAATATAATTTGTTTTGATTTTAATTTGATTTGAATAATTCCTGAACACAAAAATATGAACTCTTATACATCCATTTGTCCCCACCTGGTGTTCACAACATGTAAACTTTGGATAGGCTTTGCGGCCACAGCAAGAACAACGCATTTGTTTTGGGTTCCACTGTGATTTTGTATCACTTCTCTTTGTATGACACATACAGGCTATAGTAGCAGGCCTATGGAAAGTCCCTGAGTGGGGACAATGAGTAATATCCGTAGTGGGTGTTGGTGGAAAAAGTGTAGCAGTATGGCAATAAATTGAGTAAGCATTCCTATAAGAAGTTGTTAGCACTAAAATGGTTGAAAGCATTGGACATTAGCTGAATCATGCATTGGAAGCAAATGGGATTTGCGCGTAAATTCACATTACAGCGGATTTCAAATTGATTGCTTAGCCTAGCCTAAATGTTGATAAAATATAGAGTGAACTGAAGTCTGTATTAAATGGCTTATAACAGGGACAGAATGTGTTAATATTGTCACCGCTATGAGTGCCATGACAGGGACGAATAGACGATGTGCGGTGATCCATGATAAATAGATCCCTCCCTTCTGGATGAAAGCAGTGAGTGAATGACAGAATCATAACAGAAACAGTTAGATTGAAAACACTACTTTCTTCAAAAGGAACAGAATCGTCTCGAATCAGCAAGGGTATGTTATTTTACGATATTCCCATTCGTTGTAAATAAGTAACAGGTGACATACAGCCTGGGCTGGCGTGCATAAAAGCGCTATAGCGCAATTTTATTGAATAAAACCGTATTATAATATGAAATAACGGGTCCGCTTCCAAAAAATAGAACTGCGTGAATAGCCTAATATTCCTTCACGCTCCAGTTATATCTGAGATAAAATAGATTACATATTGTATATACATAAAACAGCCAAGTACATCTTCCCGTGGATATGTGTTGTCTTTTATGGCACCGTGGTAGCCAATTTGATTACATTTAGCCTACTGATTAGCTTGAAATAAAAGCCGAAAAATATAAATTCTTTAGAAATTATTATTTTTCTTCACAAAGGTAGTGGACTGGGCCTTTACTAGTCGGTATTAGCGGACCGATATATCCGTCTGTAACACCGGCGATTTTTCTTTCATCAACCCCCTTCAAACATCTTCCCGCAGCTATGGCTACATGTTATTTTCTGTTACTTTAAGGAGAATATTGTAAACATTTTTTCTGGAAACAGTCAGTGACGGGAGTGTCAGTGACCTGAGTGTGTTAGCTCAGTTTTAAATCAAAACAGAAATAAGGGAATAAGGCTTCAGAAAGATTATTGGACTAACAGGCTGACCACACCGCTTGCGTCGCGTGCCCGAGCTTTGCAAAATAAATGTAGAAATCTATGTTATTCAATTATTGCACCCACACAGCTCGCCGTGTCAACGAGTGTCTGCACTGCCAAGGGCTAAAATAGAAGTCCTTTCTATTTCTGACGCAGATAGCCTGCAAGTCCTGCCTCTCCCATCTCCTCATTGGTTTATAGAAGCATGTACCCACGTCCCATCTCCTCATTGGTTAGTGGGTGATTGAAAGATGAACCTGTTGCCGGTTGTCTGGTAATACTATGAAAGTTTAGATGCCAATCACCATATAAATTCAAAGATGAAAAAGCCTGGAAGGAGGAGAGATGACTAGAAATGATTCGGTTGACCGTTTTATGTGTGGATTAATTGTCCGAGTAGAGAACCTTGTGCATTTCAGGTAAAATAACAACCCAATGTTTATATCCCAGGACAAATGAGCAAGCAACAGCAAGCTAGCTAAATAGGACAAATTAGCTAGCAAGTGCAAGCTAACTAGCTAAATTGCCATAAATGTTTAATGCTTTTCGACCTGTCCCCAAATGAATGTCATTGGTTCAGAGTTTGTTTTGATATTTTAACCTGCGTGTCGTGATCACGTTTGGTGTAGGGGGACAAAATAAATCTATGCTCGATGGCACACACGCGCAGCCGGTTTGGGTTCTGTGTTAGTCCAAATATATAAATGACTCCATAATCTTTTCCCCCAGGGCATTCATCATGGGGAAGCTATGTGAGCTGGCCTTTGTGTCTCTGGCCCTCCTAGCTCTACTTCATACTGACTCTACATGGGCCAAGAGAAGTGTCAGCAGTAGTAGCAGCAAAAAGTCTTCATCCAACAACAGGGGTTCAGAAAAAAAGCCATCAAACACGCAGACAGGAAGCTACCCCAGACAACCACAGAGCCCCAACAGGAACCCCAACTCATACCCAGCAGGAGGTAGTTATCCAGGGAGAGGTACCAATCAGAACCAGAACCCAGCCGGTGGATACCCTGCTGCAGGTGGATACCCTGCTGCAGGTGGCTATCCTGCTGCAGGCGGCTATCCTGCTGCAGGTGGCTATCCTGCTGCAGGTGGCTATCCAAACCAGCAGTATCCAGGCAGAGCCAATCCTGGGGGATATCCAAACCAGAACCCTGCAGCTGGAGGTTACCCAGCCGCTGGTGGCTATCCTGCAGCAGGTGGCTATCCCAACCAGCAGTATCCAGGCAGAGCCAATCCTGGGGGATATCCAAACCAGAACCCTGTAGCTGGAGGATACCCAGCTGCTGGTGGCTATCCCAACCAGCAGTATCCAGGCCGGGCAAATCCTGGGGGTTATCCAAACCAGAATCCAGCAGCGGGTGGTTACCCTGCAGCAGGAGGCTACCCCAACCAGAACCCAGGGAGAGGAGGAGTCAATCCGGGATACCCAGCTGGAGGTTACCCAGTAAGAGGGGGAAATACTGGCTGGGGGCAGGCAGGGGGCTACCCTGGTAGAGGGATGGGAGGAGGTTACCAACCCAACTGGAACCCAAACAATAAGATCCTCAGTCCCCGCTATGGTTATGGAGGTGGGCATGGGGGTATGGGAGGTGGCTCTCCATTCTCACGCTCAGTTCAGAATATGGGGCACTACCCATCTACTCAGTCCAAGGGCTTTGCTAAGAAGGCTCTTATGGCCGCAGGGGTTGGGGCCGTGGCAGGTATGGCAGTAGGCTATGGCCTTGGGCGTTTCCCCCGCCCACATTTCAACTTCCGCAACCCTCAGGAGGAGCAGTCCTACAACAACTACATGTACAGCAAATACGGTGAACGCTCCACAGATGAAAACGACTATGGCCGGGACTATACCTACAAAATACCACCGCGGGCAGAGTCCTACGACAGCTTCATGGATACCTGCATGAAGAGGAACGACCTTCTGCAGGATCAGGGCAGCGACTCCCAGGCCACACCTAACAACCAGAGGAACAACCCCCAGGAAGCCAACAGCCAGAGCCTGCCCATCACTCCTGAGGTGGGCAACAGCAGTCCAGCTAGCAACCAGGAGGGAACAGACACAGTGAAGCCCCTCACCTCAGCCCCTGTGGAGATAGCTGGAGAGGATACGGGTAAGGAGGAGGATGTCGGCCTCACAGTGAGCATTGAGGAGATTGGCTACCCTGCATTGGTGGAGCAGCTGAAGAACCGTAAGTGTGTGGAGCTGTACATGAACTACTCTGAGCGTTTCCTGGAGAAGCAGACAGCTGAACGTAGCAGCGACAGCAACAACAACAACAACAACAAGTATGAGAACAGTCGCAGTAACCTCCTTAGCCAGGGGCTGGTACAGCTGATAACCACCTTCCTCATGGTCCTGAGCAGCACTCTTCTGCTGCAGTAAGACAGGAACACATAGCCATGTCCCAGTTGTATGGAATAGCTTAATTTCCTAGTCACCCCTCCTCAATATGCCACTGATTTCTTGTGAGTATAGGTTAATTAAACAAGGTGTAGGTGGAGATATAACCAATCCTTTAACTAATCTGTGGTCATGAAGGAAAGGGGACAAGGAAAGGAAGCCAGTGGAAAATAACTTCCAGTGAACTTAAAAATATGTACTGTAGGGGGTACTCGAGGACCGGAGTTGGGAACCACTGATGTACATGATTCTTCACATGGTATTTGTACTTTAAGTGTTCGATATCTCAACACTATTTCTAAAATAAACCGAAACCATCTGTCCTGCTTGTCTCTTACAGCTTAGTTCAGTCTACTGCTAAATATGGAATAACAGCATTTTGTCTAAGTCCAAAACCATGAGTCAGTCGTGTAGACAAAGGGGAAGTATAAAAGCAAAAGTAGCAAGTCTCATCAGTACACCATATGACTTTAATTAAATGCAGATACACTAGATAAACAAACATTATTACAGCACTTTTTTGCCACCATATAAGGTACTAAAATCAAATCAAATCAAATTTTATTTGTCACATACACATGGTTAGCAGATGTTAATGCAAGTGTAGCGAAATGCTTGTGCTTCTAGTTCCGACAATGCAGTGATAACCAACAAGTAATCTAACTAACAATTCTAAAACTACTGTCTTATACACAGTGTAAGGGGATAAAGAATATGTACATAAGGATATATGAGTGAGTGATGGTACAGAGCAGCATACTATCATCCGATTAGGGGTTCAGTGTCTTTTTGCCAAAGTGGTTCCACAGAAAGCACAGACAAGCATTATGTTGACCGTCTGTCATATTAAATCCATTTTATTCATGCATTTCCGTGTGCGTTATACATTTTTGTTGTAGCCCTGGATAAACATAACAGATTCAACTCATTGATGGCCTGATGATTAGTTGACAAGTTGAAACAGGTGTGCTTGTCCGGGGCTACAATAAAAATGTGTACTGTTGGGGCTATTGGAGGACCGGAGTTTGGAACCACTGCTTTACATAATAGTTCACATGATATTTGAATTTGTACTCTAAATGTTCGATCTTATGTGGTCTGCAGTATTTGGTTTTAAAAGTTGCCTGTTTTGTAAATACTTATAATAATTAAGTAGGGAATGGTCAGAGGTTTGTTATTAATCAATCCCTATTTCTGTTCCTATTTTTCTTTTGTGCTCTCTTGTCCCATCTCTCTACCTCCCCATCTAGTCTTCCTCTCCATGTCCTCATGTCCCCTGGTTATCAGAAGTGCACTTATTTCTCTTGGCGAATGGATATAAATGACTCTTCTTTTTCCTTTTTTTTCAAGGATGTATTTAGTGATTAACTCATTTATATTGGTTTTAACATAGAGAACAACATGCATTGTTTGAATGTGTCTTTAAAATAACCACTTTGTCATGCTCGAACTCAATAGGGAATTTTACCATTAACTTGCTGAAATGACTGATGTCTTCTTCCATTTCCCAAGTACAGAATGTAGTGCCTCAGGGAAATTGTTACAGAACAGTCATTACTGAGTGAGGAAATCGAACAGACATGGTTTGTGCCTGCCAGTTGGCAGCGTTACCATTCCCATACTGTGAAATGAATAATGATAATTAAGCTATCTTTACAACAGAGCACAAATACCTAAACTCATCTCATTCACTAAAAATATGTATTTGATTATGAACGGAATACTACGCCTATTATTAATTTAAAGCAATTTTTTTGTGTTTCTGTGATAAGAAAAAAAAACTTCCAATATTTTTCCAATATTTGCTGAAGCCTGGCACACAATGCTTATACTTGAAGTACTATACTGTTGAGTGTATTTTCAAGTATTTTAATCCAAATGCAGAGGGAAGGCCTTTTCATCTTTTATTTACTGATCCCCTCCCCTATACTTATCCATGTCACTATATGGTCCTGAACTTAACTACTGCCACATGCATAATAATTAACATAATAAAGCAACTCACAGAAACAGATATACAACTCTGGACCAAATGAAGAGACCACTGCAAAATTATCAGTTTCTCTGGTTGTACTATTTTTAGGTATTTGTTTGGGTAAAATGAACATTTTTGTTTAATTCTATAAACTACTGACAACATTTCTCCCAAATTCCAGATAAAAATATTGTCATTTAGAGCACTTATTTGCAGAAAATGACAACTTGTCAAAATAATAAAAAAGATGCAGTGTTGTCAGACAAAAATACTGTGGCTTGTAAGCCTCCCCAGGTCTCACACCCACTGTGAAATTTGGTCAATCAAGGTGTGAATGGAGGACCACCAGATCAAGACCCTGTCATGGCCAGCCCAATCTCCAGACCTGAACCCTATTGAAAACCTCTGGACTGTGATCAAGAGGAAGCCATCAAACCAATCAAACCAATCCGAGCTGCTTGAATGTTTTGTGCCAGGAGAGGCATAAAGTCACCCAACATCAATGTGAAAGACTGGTGGAGAGCATGCCAAGACACATGAAAGCTGTGATTGAAAATCAGGGTTATTCCACCAAATATTGATTTCTGAACTCTTCCAAACTTTATTTTACTAGGCAAGTCAGTTAAGAACAAATTCTTATTTTCAATGACAGCCTAGGAACAGGGGGTTAACCGCCTGTTCAGGGGCAGAACAGGTCGGGGGTTTGAACTTGCAACCTTCTGGTTACTAGTTCAACGCTCTAACCACTAGGCTACCCTGTCGCCCCAAAGTTGAAACATTAGTATGGTGTTGTTTTAAAATTAATATGAACTTATTTCCTTTGCATTATTCGAGGTCTTACAACACTGATTCTTTTTTGTTATTTTGACCAGTTGCCATTTTCTGCAAATAAATGCTCTAAATATTTTTTATCTGGAATTTGGGAGAAATGTTGTCAGTAGTTTATAGAATAAAATAAAAATGTTCATTTTACCCAAACAAATACAGTGGGGCAAAAAAGTATTTAGTCAGCCACCAATTGTGCAAGTTCTCCCACTTAAAAAGATGAGAGAGAGGCCTGTAATTTTCATCATAGGTACACTTAAACTATGACAGACAAAATGAGAAAAAAAAATCCCGAAAATCACATTGTAGGATTTTTAATGAATTAATTTGCAAATTATGGTGGAAAATAAGTATTTGGTCAATAACAAAAGTTTATCTCAATACTTTGTTATATACCCTTTGTTGGCAATGACAGAGGTCAAACGTTTTCTGTAAGTCTTCACAAGGTTTTCACACACTGTTGCTGGTATTTTGGCCCATTCCTCCATGGAGATCTCCTCTAGAGCAGTGATGTTTTGGGGCTGTTGCTGGGCAACATGGACTTTCAACTCCCTCCAAAGATTTTCTATGGGGTTGAGATCTGGAGACTGGCTAGACCACTCCAGGACCTTGAAATGCTTCTTACGAAGCCACTCCTTCGTTGCCCGGGCAGTGTGTTTGGGATCATTGTCATGCTGAAAGACCCTGTCTTTCATTTACCAAATGATGAGAGAGCAAATCACACACCAGTCAGAGTTATGCTTAATCTTCACCTTTAATAATAATTAAGCTTTTACAATAGCATTTTGACTTTCAACAGTTCAGTATCTCTAATGAAATGTTGAGAGTGGTCAACATAATGGCAACTGGGATCCTTTATAGCAAAGATCCAGCCCCCCTAGTTGACATGACAAACCACAGGTCTTAGGAACTTACACAAAGAAAGACTTTACTTCAGAGAGGAATATCCCCTAGCCAGAAAGAATTGGCTATAACTTATCGTTCAGTTTGGTCTCCTAAACAAAGCTCTTATCTCGTCCTTGGTACAAAAGCGTACCAAGACATTACCCCCACCCAATGATATATATCAAATTGTCATTTTAGATACCCCATCCGAAATACAACCAATTCTGGACAAGGTCACGGAGAGGAAAGTGAGCCTTTACGTCAAGATAGGGGCAATGAGAGAGGGAACATAGAATGGTTCCAGACACTGCCCTCCTCCTCTCCCCGATGGGAAAAGTAGGGAGTGACTGGCACACAGACACAGTGGAGCCAAGAGATAATTGGTTCCCCATCAATCATCCCTTCACATGGTTTAAAATATATGTTTACACATGATGACACCTTGCCCTCTCCCCTCTCTGCGGCCCAAGCAACTTAGTCCTGACAGAGAACAGATAATTGCAAATGGCCACCACTATAGTACAACAAAAAACATTCTTATGAAAAATAACTCATAACCATATCATGAAAATAAAACATCTTATCTATGTTACCCAACTAATTCTGATTTATCCCCAACATGCCCCTCTCAAGGGACTAAGTCCCTTCTGAAGAATCAGAATAGTAACATGGCACCTTACTAACAGTAGTTGCAGAGTATATAATACAATTAAAAAATCCACAATCAAAATTTAAAGATAATAAAGAATCAAATCCCTTCAATGTAAGTATTCACCTTTCAGAAACGGAGTTTACAATGTTTATACCATAATACAGACTGACACCTGTTTAATCATACAGAATAATACATTTGTTGAGTAAAAAATAAAAATAACAAAACATATAAATGCTCCCAAAATTACAAGAGAACCAGTGTCTAAACACAGGCCTCATTACAACCTATAGGACAGTCATCCCTCTAAGTCATCATGCTTAGAATTGGGTTCCCCACTATCAGAGATATAGTCAGGAATAGGGAATGGGTCAGGGAAATCATTCATATACAGTGAACCCTCTCTATCTACACTGTCCAGTGAGAATATTTCACTGTGTTCACCTGATTGTTGTCCATCAATCTCAGATTCCTCATCTACATCTACTTAATTTGCAAGCAAGGGCATAGCAAGAACAACGTCAACCACTTTATTAAACAATTTCTTCACACAAATGATAATTAGCAACAGAGCAATCAGTAATATTAGACCATAGATGAACCAGTGGAAAATGGTCGCAGCCCAAGCACCAAACACTGACTGAACCCATCCTAACGGATTCCAGTTGATGTCAGGCTGGTGTTCCCTTTCGAGAACACCCCTAAGCTCTTTCAAATGTTCCACTACAATAGTCAAATTGTCATCTCCCTGGGGTATAAATGTACAACAGTGATCTCCTATAATTTGACACACCCCTCCTTCACGTGCTAGCAACATGTCAAGTGCCACCCTATTTTGTGTTGCCATGAGTTGAGTGGCTTGTAATTCTGGTCTTATCATAGAAAACCCTGCAGTGGTCAAATTTACCAGGGATTCCAAATGATATCCTAGCCTATCCAACTCATGTGCATTCTCCGATGCCCCATACCAGGGGATTAAACCACGCCAGAACCTTTCCAATTTCGAGGATCGTCGAGAGTCACTAGGGACATTATTGTATTGCGAGATGTCCCTCTTAATTAGTCTTAACCTGCTTGGAATAGAGGAATTAGTTTTATGCATTACCACAAGGGAGATGTTTAGTTTACCAAAAATACAGCACCCTGTCCAATTTGTGGGTAGGTAGAGAGAAGCTTTATCACCACAAATCCAATAATGATCAGTAAATGTTGCCGAGCCAAATTGATGAGGAGAACGCTCGTCAGTTTCAGCATCAATAATGGTGTGTCCCACCCTCAGTCTAATGGGGTATCCAGAGCTGCATGTTCCCTTCTTCCAGCTACATCCTATTGGGAAAACACTATAATTGACACATGTTGACATTCCCAGATAGGATTCATTCAATTGTGGTATGGAAATATTGCTTGGATTGTGACAATGACAGGTCCTAAATGGGGTTCGCCGGGGTTGGACTTGAATAGGTTCTGGTACACGGAATCTAGGTTCTAAGATGATTCTACTACACCAATGTGAACAATCAAATCCCCCCCGTAAATCTTTTGTTGATGACAAATTACCATTAATGCATTTATCCCTCAGTGTTCTACCTAGTGAAGGTTGACCCCCTGTGTTCTCATTGGAAAAGAGCACCTCTAGTGCACATAGTGTCATTAATGCTGACCTCTACTGAATACTGTAAGAATGGGGAGATCACTGAATGTGGAAACAAGCTACATACATAACAGGAGTTATTTCCTAACATCAGTTCAGTCTTTACTGTATAGTTAAGCAGTGACCACCAAGTGTTTCCCTCGTGATTCCTACTGTGATGCTCATCCAGTGGATGCATTGACTTTCTTCTTCTTTCGATATGGGAGCGGCTATTGTTTGCTGGACTCCTGTCCTGAGCCTGCCATTGGCTCGAGCTGGAGTGGCTGTTATTTAAGTCCCGCAGTGGGACTGAACGGTTATCAGTCGAGTCCGTACCATGTTGTCTTTCCAGGACCGGTTGTCCTTGAGTCACTGTCCATATGGCAACTGTAATGAGAAGGCTCAAGACCAGAGCAAGAAACATGATGCGTAGAGTCTGGGCCTGATCCTCCCCTCTAGTCGGTGACTTCCGGCGTCTCTGGTCCTCCATCCTCAGGGTCTGGTGGGCAGTATGGCACCTTCCTGCAGTGATTGGCATGGATCCAAGTAGACCTCTCCGCGAAAGCAGTGGAGGTAATCAGCTTCACCTGGTATGGTCCAGTCCACCTCTGCTGATTCCAATGCTTTCGTCTCAGGTCTTTCACCACCACCCAGTCTCCTGGTTGCAGTTTGTGCAGGATCCCCACCAGTGGCTGGGGTAGAGCCGCTTTCACCCTGGGGAAAATAGCCTTCAGAACATTGTTTAGAGCAGTACAATAACTTACCATGTCATCGTCACAGCCCATCAGTGTCAGCTTGTTCTGTGGGAAGGGAGAATTAATCATCCTCATTGGTCTACCTGTCAGAACCTCATGAGGAGCCAGTCCAGTGGTTCTGTGGGGTCTCCCTCGCATGTACATCAGAGCCAGGGGGATCACAGTGACCCAAGAAAGCCCCGTCTCTGCCATAAGCTTCACCATCTTAGATTTCAGGGTTTGATTAGCGCGTTCAATTAAACCACCAGATTGCGGCCTATAGCTACAATGGGTCCTGAGGTCTATCTGCAGACTCTCAGACAAGTTCTGTATCACCAGGTTTACAAAATGGGAGCCATTGTCGCTGGTTAATTTAGATGGTAACCCCCACCTTGGGATGATCTCCCTAAGGAGATTCTTGGCTACTGCCATAGCAGTGGAATACCGACATGGGAATGCCTCTACCCACTTGGAGAAAGCATCCACTATCACCAGACAATATTTGTAACCTTGACAAGGAGAGAGTTCAATACAATCCATCATTTTGTGTTCAAATGGTCCTTCAGGGGTCGGATGAGCCGACAGTGGCATGGGAATCCCTCTTCCCATGTTGTTAGTCATATAAATCACACATTTTGCACAAAATTGTTCAGCAAACACAGAAAACCCAGGTGCAAACCAAAATGTATTTACAAAATCAACAACTCCCCCCTTTGACACATGATCCCTTCCATGTGACAACTTAGCTCAGTAGGGGAAACATGAATGTGGTAAGACTGGTAACCCAGCCAGAGTTTCTGCACCTGGTCATATGTACATAGTCGTTTCCACTTCCTCAACTCAACAGGACCTACAGAGGATTGCAAGTCAGAGATATCAGTGGGAGAGAAGAGGTTATTATCAGGAAGTAAAACCATCTGTAACACAGGGGCCTCCAAAGAGACAGCTGCTTCCTTAGCTGCCAAGTCAGCAATAGCATTACCTTTGGAGACAGGGTCGGAAGAGTTAGCATGAGCAAGGCACTTACAAACAGCAATTTCAGAAGGGAGCAAAATAGCTTTTAGCAAGTTATCAACACGTTTTGAATGAGAGATCGCCTTACCAGAGGAGGTCAGGAAGCCGCGCTGTTTCCACAGAGTACCAAAATCATGTACCACACCAAAGGCATATCTGCTATCTGTATAGATTGTAGCAGACTGGCCTTTTGCTAATATGCAAGCTCTAGTGAGTGCAAAGAGTTCTGCTGCTTGAGCAGAAAGGTGGGAGGGTAATTTAGGACTTTCCAGTGTGGTTGAGGCAGTAGTAACCGCATACGCAACCAATGGTTCTCCATTCTCAGATCGCTGAGCAGAGCCATCTACCTCACTGCCTGTGAAACCAACTGTAACTTCTTCTTTGAAACTTTGTGGCCATTCTCAGCGAGAAATATCGACAGAGCCCGAGTATCAGTTTCACAAGTTTCCATTGAGCTGGAGCACAACAACAAATCATCCACATACTGAATCAGAGTGCTGCCCTCAGGGGGTATAAAACCCTCCAGATTTTGTGCTAAAGCCGCTGAAAAAATTGCAGCGGATTCCACGTAACCCATTGGAGCCACGGTCCAAGTAAATCGCTTCACTAGAAACGTGAAAGCAAACCAGAACTGAGATTCTGGTGCCACTGGAATACTGAAAAAGGCATTTGTCAAATCAATCACAGAGAACCACTCTGCTGTGGGTGGTACCGCGCCCAACAGTGTAGTAACATTAGGAACCACCGGGGCACGGGCAAAACTGCATCGTTCACAGGCCTTAAGTCCTGGACAAATCTCCAATCACCTGAAGGTTTTCTAACAGGCAAGATAGGGGTGTTACAGGGTGATTCTGGACAGGGAATTTAAGCACCATTAGCTAACAAGGATGCATGAACAGGTGTAATACCTGCTATTGCCTCCCTACTGAGTGGATACTGTGCTCTAGACGGGCGCCTGGTATCTTTAGGAGTGACTACCATTGGCTCAGCTCCCTTTATTCTCCCAAAATCATACTTGTCCCTTGCCCATAGGCATTCAGGGACCCCTCTCAGGAGGGGTGAGTCTTCACTCAACAACATGATATTGGGAGAAAAAGAAACCTGATCAACACCATTCACACCCGTCTCAGTTGGTGTTCCCCAACTGAGTGGGTAACAACTTGTCAGTGTGCTGGGTGAATAAGTTGACCCATCAGGGCGCATCTCCCAGTCTGTAGCATCAACCAAGCATTTCATCCAAATTCCAGTATCCACCCATTCTACTCTGTCTGATTTTGCCAGGGACACATGTGATGCACTATCCTCAAACAGGTAGAGCTCTTTCTGTGCAGGGGTTAGATTAACCCCTAAAGCACAGAAATCACTGCTACAGTATATACCCTCACACTGCACTGACTCATTCTGTAATGTATCACACAGCCATTGTTTCTCATAATGGAGATCTCTTGTCAATGGTGAAATATTGGAGGTGCAATGTAAGCCTGCTTCAGACATGAAACTGCCCTCGTGGCCCCAATGGGTTTTGGCCATTGAGAAAACACGAGCAATATTGGGCACCTCATCATCAACATCCCATGCATAATACCAGTCACAACACTCAGACATTAACATCAATTGCTCCCCCACTTCCTCCTCTTCCTCATGAATAACAGTTAAACCGGTTCGGCCACATGTTATGTTGATGCCAAGTTTACACAGGAGGTCCCTGCCCATCAGATTGACAGGACAGTGGTCAGAGTAGAGAAGTTGATGTTGACACTTTTCCTCACAAAAGGAGACAGGCAGAGGCATAGTTACCTGCTCTCTGAGTGCGAGGCCTGAAGCCCCTATAGTTTTGACTATTTCATTAGACATGGGAGGTTTTATCGTAGCCTTGTAGTTAATGACAGACATAGCAGCCCCAGTATCAACAAGAAATATTAATGACTCACCATTGACGCAAGCCTCCACTGTTGGCTCTACTCTCGGAAGGATGTGACACTTTAAAAACAAATGCTCTTGTTGCTCTGAGGATTTTAGCACAACTGTCCCTGTCTTCTCATCATGTCAATACTCCTCCTCCTGTCCCTGTCCTGGATTGTACAGGGTCGTCTGTGCCGGCGGCCCCGTCTGCCAGGCTCCAGTTTGTCCTCTGCCTGGAGGGACTCCTTGTGGTCCCCACTGTTGCTGTTGCTGGACCCCGTGAGGTGGCCCGACCTGCCATTGCTTGGGAGGTGGCTGCCACGGCTGTTGTTGGAATGGGGCTGTCCATGCATGTGCTCCTTTTCCTCCTCTTCTTGCCCCCTCCTCTCGGGCCCCTCTTCTCGGTCCGCCCCTACCTTTGTTCCTCTGTGGATTCGTTGGCTCAGAGCAGTCAGCAGCAAAATGACCCGGCTTCCCACAGTTGTAGCACCTGCGCACTCCACCCCCTCGTCCTGTCCCTGCTGGGGCTGCTCCCTGGTAAAACGTCATCTGAGCAGCCTGTAGTTTCTGTGTCTTTACTTTTTCTTCCTTTATTTTTTCTTCCTTCTGAGTACTTTGTTGTCTCTCAGCATGCTTGCAGTGCTGTACCACCGTTGCTAATGGCTCAGTCTCCCAACTGATGCAGGTAGTCCTCAGAGCTTTCTCCAGGCCCGGTGTCAGACCCCTCACCAGGGCGTTTTTAAGCAGATCCCCATACGCATGTTCGTTTGGTCTGATACCACTGTGTAGCCTGAAACAGTTCTCAAGTCTCTTTCTGAAAGCCTCCAGGCCCTCATCTTTCTTCATAGTGCATTCTCTGATAGCAGTCCAGTCAGTCTTAGTTGGATACATCTCCACAATCCTGGCCAGCAGCGCCGTTATCTGGTCCTGATATGCGCCATTCTCAGCCCACAGGTAGTTGCAATCAAACTGTCCCTGTACATCCGCCCACCTGAGTCCCAGTTTCTTTTTACAGATATGGGCGATCTCAGCAGCAGATGGTTTGTACTGACCCACCAATACCCTCAATCTCGGCTGAATATTTCACAGCGTCCTTACTTGAGTCTGGTAGGTCCTCTACAATGTCTTTGATTTCATCATGTCTCCACGTCCTCTGGACATACACAATGGGGTTCCATGCTGCGGCGGCAGCAGCATTAGCATCATCAGGTCGAGGCTGAGGGTTAGGACAGGCCATCAGAGGGTATTGATGATACATGTCTGATGCTGGGTCGTATGGGAAGGGGGTAGAGACACGCCTCTCCGTCCTGGCCCGTAGACGGTCCTTCAACGGGGGAGTCAGCTGGGGTGCCCCTCCGTCCTCACCGGAGCTGAGTGGGGGAGCCTTGAGAAAAGGATTGTTGATTTTTTTTCCTTCTGGCGTGCTCCCCCCACTGCGCCTCCAGTGAGACTGGCCGGAGTCACTCCAGACCCTGTCAGGACTTCAGCCAGGCTCCGTGCCAGACGATCAATCACCGTGGTGTTGGGAGAGACAGGGGGTGGGGCTGCAAGTTGTAGTGGTCTTGCATCCAGCGGATCAGCAGGAGGCGCCTGAGGAGGAGGGAGGTCCGGCAACACCGGGTAGAGAGTTTGAGGAGTACAGTAGGGAGGGGGACAGTCTCTGTCATCACCATCCTTCCTATTCCTTCTCACTGTTTCATCTTTCCCCTTCTTTTCTCCTTCCTCAGTCTGAACTACCATATTCTGACAGGGTTTTCCCCGAAATGTGTCCTGTCTTTTCTTCCGTTTGTCAGCTTCCCATTTCCTGAATTTCACCCAGTCAATTTGATTATTTTTTCCTAGTTTACCTTCCTTCTATACCAATCTCGGTCTTATCTCGTCTAACAGCGTCACACTTAGTGTCCCTGTCAAAGGAGAACCACCCTCTCTATGCCATAGAAGTACCTGTTCCAGAATATCCCTACCCCATTTATCTACCATAACCTTCAAGGCTCCAGTAGGAGGGTCTGGAATGCCTGGTTCTTTGCACTCGCGCGCGCCCATGACTCCTTAGTGTGTGTGTGTGTGTGTGTGTGTGTGTGTGAGAGACACACACACACACACACACACACACACACACACACACACACACACACACACACACAGGGAGAGAAAAACAGTTACAACAGGAATTCCTTAAGTACTTCACACAGAATTTTACTGATCACCCACACAGGATTGGTCAGATGCTCACACAGAACTGGTCAGAACTGGTCAACCCACACAGAGTCAACCTACCGCGCCCACACAGAACGCTCCAACATAGCAAAATACTCACAGAGTAACCCAGGGCATACCTGGCTAGCACATTTAAAATAATTGGAATTCACCACCTCTGAGGGTCACTTAGACAATCACACAGACACACAGAATGAGGTCCTTCTTCCATTAGGGCTTCACCAAGCTCTAAGTCCTATCCAACTCAACTTCAAGTGTGGTTTGCTCTTTTTTTAAACGTTTTTTTACTATGTTCGGGATGTGGTATCCACTCGGCTCGCTGCCTCTCCGATCTTAGGTTGGTCCATCTGCTCCGTTCCCGAAGTGTGGTCTCCCTGAGATCCCAAGTTTGAGGGATCCCTTGTGCACGATTACCTTGGTCGTCAGGAGCGGTCACCGAGTGAAGATTCACATCCCATCCTCGTCGCCAAATGTTGTGGAAATGTCCTTAATTACCAAATGATGAGAGAGCAAATCACACACCAGTCAGAGTTATGCTTAATCTTCACCTTTAAAAATAATTAAGCTTTTGCAATAACATTTTGACATTCAACAGTTCAGTATCTCTAATAAAAAGTTGAGAGTGGTCAACATAACGGCAACTGGGATCCTTTATAGCAAAGATCCAGCCCCCCTAGTTGACATGACAAACCACAGGTCTTAGGAACTTACACAAAGAAAGACTTTACTTCAGTGAGGAATATCCCCTAGCCAGACAGAATTGGCAATAACTTATCGTTCAGTTTGGTCTCCTAAACAAAGCTCTTATCTCGTCCTTGGTACAAAATGGTACCAAGACATTACCCCCACCCAATGATATATATCAAATTGTCATTTTAGATACCCCATCCTAAATACAACCAATTCTGGACAAGGTCACAGAGAGGAAAGTGAGCCTTTACGTCAAGATAGGGGCAACGAGAGAGGGAACATAGAATGGTTCCAGACACTGCCATCCTCCTCTCCCCGATGGGAAAAGTAGGGAGTGACTGGCACACAGACACAGTGGAGCCAAGAGATAATTGGTTCACCATCAATCATCCCTTCACATGGTTTAAAAGATATGTTTACACATGATGACACCTTGACCTCTCCCCTCTCTGCGGCCCAAGCAACTTAGTCCTGACAGAGAACAGATAATTGCAAATGGCCACCACTATAGTAAAACAAAAAACATTCTTATGAGAAATAACTCATAAGCATATCATGAAAATAAAACATCTTATCTATGTTACCCAACTAATTCTGATTAATCCCTAACACTACAAACAAGCAAGATTTCTGGCTCTCACAGACCTGTGACTTCTTATTTAAGAGGCTCCTCTGTCCTCCACTCGTTATCTGTATTAATGACACCTGTTTGAACTTGTTATCAGTATAAAAGACACCTGTCCACATCCTCAAACAGTCACACTCCACTATGGCCAAGACCAAAGAGCTGTCAAATGACACCAGAAACAAAATTGTAGACCTGCACCAGGCTGGGAAGACTGAATCTGCAATAGGTAAGCAGCTTGGTTTGAAGAAATCAACTGTGGGAGCAATTATTAGGAAATGGAAGATGTACAAGACCACTGATAATCTCCCTTGATCTGGGGCTCCACGCAAGATCTCACCCGTGGGGTCAAAATGATCACAAGAACAGTGAGAAAAAATCCCAGAACCACACGGGGGGACCTAGTGAATGACCTGCAGAGAGCTGGGACCAAAGTAACAAAGCCTACCATCACTACGCAACACACTACGCCGCCAGGGACTCAAATCCTGCAGTGCCAGACATGTCCCCCTGCTTAAGCCAGTACATGTCCAGGCCTGTCTAAAATCTGCTACAGAGCATTTGGATGATCCAGAAGAAGATTGAGAGAATGTCATATGGTCAGCTGAAACCAAAATATAACTTTTTGGTAAAAACTCAACTCGTCGTGTTTGGAGGACAAAGAATGCTGAGTTTCATCCAAAGAACACCATACCTACTGTGAAGCATGGGGGTGGAAACATCATGCTTTTGAGGCTGTTTGTCTGCAAAGGAACCAGGACGACTGATCCATGCAAAGGAAAGAATGAATGGGGCCATGTATCATGAGATTTTGAGTGAAAATCTCCTTACATCAGCAAGGGCATTGAATATGAAACGTGGCTGGGTCTTTCAGCATGACAATGATCCCAAACACACCGCCCGGGCAACGAAGGAGTGGCTTCGTAAGAAGCATTTCAAGGTCCTGGAATGGCCTAGCCAGTCTCCAGATCTCAACCCCATAGAAAATCTTTGGAGGGAGTTGAAAGTCTGTGTTGCCCAGCAACAGCCCCAAAACATCACTGCTCTAGAGGAGATCTGCATGGAGGAATGGGCCAAAATACCAGCAACAGTGTGTGAAAACCTTGTGAAGACTTACAGAAAACATTTGACCTCTGTCATTGCCAACAAAGGGTATATAACAAAGTATTGAGATAAACTTTTGTTATTGACCAAATACTTATTTTCCACCATAATTTGCAAATAAATTCATTAAAATTCCTACAATGTGATTTCTGGATTCTTTTTCTCATTTTGTCAGTCATGGTTGAAATGTACCTATGATGAAAATTACAGGCCTCTCATATTTTTAAGTGTGAGAACTTGCACAAATTGGTGGCTGACTAAATACTTTTTTGCCCTTTCTGTACCTATAAATAGTAAAACCAGAGAAACTGATCATGTTGAAGTGGTCTCTTTTCCAGAGCTTCATATATTTTATTAAATTAAACTATAGTGGACCAGAGTAGATAAACCAAGCATTGTGAATAAAAGTTTCCTTATGATAAGTAATATAAGGTAGTTCTGCAATCCCATCCCACTGGGAACACACTGGTTGAATCAATGTTGTTTCCACATCATTTCAACAAAAATACATTGAACCAACGTGGAATAGACATTGTATTGTGCCCAGTGAGATTAAGAATTCCATAGAAAATAAAATTAACTAGTTTGAAATTACTTTAATATGGGTTACAAAAACATATGTTTGCTATTTGCAGATACAAAAGCTAGTCAATAATCACACATTTATTGCAATGGCAAAATATGACTTATAAAAGTATTAAAATCACAGCAAAGTAGATGTTAATGGTAAAATTCATTATTTTCAGCATGCTACTTAAGTTCATCCAGCTATTGCAGTTGATAAAGCTGAAAAAGGATCTAGCACAGTCCAGTTTGACTGTCTGTGACACATGATTTTACAACATATTAATATACAACCCCCCTTCCTGACATTTATTTGAATTCAGTCCACTCTAGTCTTTTGGCCCAGCAATTCTGATTATCTCCACTTCCAAGGAAGTGGTTTATGACTATATTCCCCTTATCCAGTCCCCTAAGAAGAAAGGCACCATTGATCCCAGTGTGAGGATGCTGCTCATGGGTCCAGGTCTGGGGCCAGCAGCGTTTCTGTAGCGAGACCAGTCAGACTGGTTGTGAAGCCCTTGACCTTCAGGATAGTGGAATCTCTGGTCCTCTGAAGATAAGTCTGCGTCGTAGCCATACCTACTTCCCCTGTAGCAATTTCTTGGCCTACCGAGTGACCCCAGCCAATGGCAGCCCCACCCAGTGCCCTGGCAGCTGCTGCCCCTGCCATCTTCAGCCCCTGCCTGGAAGAGCCAGGAGGGGGGTGTTACGCACACCTCTATGAAGAGGGAACGCAACACCCTGCTACAACTCAACTCTCCGTGAAGTGAAAGAGGTATGGACTGTATGTGTGAGTAAGGATGACAAAAGGCAGAGAATTTACCGTTGACTAGGAATTTTTTCCTTCACACGGTAATATGTGGAAAAGGGTCTGTACGGAACCAAAGCAAAGAAAGTAAATATCAAAGCCCCCTCTCCTATCTTACCTGCCTAACCACTACTTACCTAATTTAGCATCACCTGGTGCACTACCCAAAATACAGGGGGTGGTCCGCCCAGGTCTTACCTAGTGTGCCTAGACATTGAATAAACTACAGGTATATGTATGCCCGCGAGCCTCTTGCCTACGCACTCCCTAGGCGCCTTCCCCTTCCCAACTGGGAACAAATGAAACAGGAGAACAAACAATTTCTCAAACAAACTAAGAAACAAAGGACATCAAATAAGCTCTATCTGAGCAACAAACTCACACAGAACATACCAACTGCTCCCAGCAACAACTAAGACAGTACATACCAACGACCAACATGCTATAACTCTCAGCCATCAACCTCCTCTCTCAGCAATGATCTATATCACATTCAATCTCTACCCTGAACAACAGAACAATGGCTTTTATAGCTTCAGAAGGCATTGGAAATTGGAGACAGCTGCGTCCTGGCGAGGGGGCGGGGTCAGCTCTCCAATTAATCGTGGAGTCGACCAATCAGCTGCTGGGGGATTTCAGGAAGCCATCTCCTGAAACACACTCAAATACACAATCTACAACACAGAAACTGGGGAACGTAACAGGGGGCCCTTTGCTTCCCACCCCTGTACCCTTTCCCCAGCCCCTGAATCCACCCCCACGTTTACATAGGGCACCTGGGCACAGTGCTGCCACCAGCAACATCCATGCCCACAGGAGGAGAAGCTTCTGATGGTCTATCATGACTGAATATTCCTGTAAAAACAAAATACATTGTAAGATTGAACCGTAGGTGTGTGGAGCTTTACCTGAACTACTCAGAGCACTTCCTGGAGAAGTAGACAGCTGAACACAGCAGCGGCAGCAACAACAACAACAAGTATGAGAACAGTCGCAGTAAACCCCCTCGGTCAGGGGCTGGTATAGCTGATAACCATCCTCCTCATGGTCCTGAGCAGCACTCTTCTGCTGCAGTAAGACAGGAACACATAGCCATGTCCCAGTTGTCTGGAATAGCTTCATTTCCTAGACACCCTCCTCATTATGCCCTTGAGTTCTTGTGAAGATGTAGGTGGAGATATAACCAGTCCTTTAACCAATCTGTGGTCATGAAGGAAAGAAGCCTGTGGAAAAGAACTTCCAGCAAAATGAGAACCATTTCCTCCACATTTTATGGGGACATTTGAGCTTTAATATTGTTTTACCGTTTCTTTAATGGCCAATCTCCTTTGTGTCTCTAACATTTGCAATGATCCCCTGTCAACCTGGATCACCTGCTGTAGTACTTCCACACTTCTTTTTCCATTTCACTTTTTGTTGCAGAGTAGTTCCTGGTAGACTACTCTGTTGAGCTCTGTATTTTGTCCTGTAAAACACTATGGTTAGGTCATGCCAAATGCATGATGCTTTAAAATATCAGTGGTGGAAAAAGTACCCAATTGTCATACTCGACTAAAGGTTAAGATACCTTAATAGAAAATGACTCAAGTAAAAGTGTATGACGCCCAGTACAATCCTACTTGAGTAAAAGTCTAAAAGTATTTGGTTTTAAATCTACTTAAGTATCAAAAGTCAATGTAATTACTAAAATATACTTAAGTATCAAAAGTAGAAGTAAAAGTATAAATCAATTCAAATTCCTTATATTAATCAAACCACACTGCACCATTTTCTTGTTTAAAAAAAAAGTATTTACGTATAGCCAGGGGCACGCTCCAACACTCAAACATCATTTATAAATGAAGCAAGTGTTTAGTGAGTTGCCAGATCAGAGGCAGTTGTAATGACCAGGGATGTTCCCTTGATAAGTGTATGAATTAGACAATTTTCCTGCTAAGCACTCAAAATGTAATGATTACTTTTGGGTGTCAGGGAAAATGTATGGAGTAAAATCATTTTCTTTATGAATGTAGTGAATAAAAGTAAAAGTTGTCAAAAATATAAATAGCAAAGTACAGATACCCCCAAAAAAGACTTAAGTAGTATTTTCAAGTATTTTTACTTAAGTACTTTACACCACTGTTTAATATTGTATGTGTGTATCTATTACGATATATCTATGAATGTAACGCTAACACTACAAGTACATAGAATGCTTAAAATGTTATCCAGTTTTAACCTGTTTTGTGTTATTATGTGATAGGACATGAGGTAAGTGACGAGGAAAATCTAACCAGAAAGGAGAGAGACTGTATATTCTTTAAACAACCTTTATTTAAATTAAGATTTGCAAAACTGAGACTGGTCAAACATCACCTCAATGGTGTATGGTTGAGAGCTCAACAAAGAAGAGTTGTGTCTCAGTTTATATAAAGAAAAAGTATAGCCCCCCTTTGGGTGGTGTGACAAACAAACAGAACAATATTGTGAGGAAGTACTGGTTGGTGACAAAAGATTATGGAACTAAGAAACTGCGGTTGGCCTTTGGTGAGGTCTTGTCGAGAAATGTTGGCCATTTCTCAATGCTAATTTTTTCAACACTGCTTCTAAAAGAAACCGAAACCATTTGTCCTGCTCGTCTCTTAGCTTAGTTCAGTCTACTACTCAATATGGAATAACAGCATGTTGTCTGTCAGTCCAAAACCATGAGTCAGTCACATAGACAAAGGGGAAGTCTAAAATCAAGTCTCATCAGTCCATCATATGACTTTAATTAAATGCAGATACACAAGATAAACATTATTACAGCAATTTCTGACACCATATAAGGTACTATCATCTGATTAGGGGTTCTGTGTCTTTTTGCCAAAGTGCACTCTAAAAATTAGGGGTTCAACAAGGGTTATTCTAAGATCCTCAAAGTTATTTGAATAACCTTAGGGTTCTTGGCACTGAAAATGGCCCCCAAAAGGATCTTCAAAGAACCCCATAGGAGGTGGGGTTCATCGAGGAACCTCTTTAGTTGGTGGGGGTTCTTGCAGGAACCTAACTGCTCAACTGAAACGTTTGAATTTGAAAGGGCGGCAGGTGCAGGCACTTAACTGAAAAATGTTAAGATTTGTCCCTTGTATGATCTAAATTGATATTGCTTTATGATGATACCATCTATCTTTTCATATTTGTGAAAATCTTTCTAGAACAGAAAATGGACACAATTCAATGGAAATCAATCAACAAAGAGGTAAAAATTGCCACGCCCTGATCTAGTTCACCTGTCTTTCTGATTGTCTCCACCCTCCTCCAGGTGTCACCCATCTTCCCCATTATCCCCTGTTTATTTATACTTGTGTTCTCTGTTTGTCTGTTGGCAGTTCTTCTTGTTTGTCAAGCTTACCAGCGTTTGTCCTGTCAGCTCCTGTCTTTTCACAGCCTCTCTTTTTCTCGCCCTCCTGGTTTTTGACCCTTGCCTCTCCTGACCCTGAACCCACTTGCCTGACCACTCTGCCCGACCCAAAGCCTGCCTGTACCTTTGCCCCTTTATGGATTTCCCACGTGTGCCTGACCTGACCGTGAGCCTGCCTGCCGTCCTGTACATTTGCCTCTGTTGCTGTAATAAACAGTGTTACTTCGACACAGACTGCGTCTGGGTCTTACCTTATCCTGATAGTACGAACTGGCCATGACTGACCCAGCAGACCCCGGGCCAGCTGCGCGACGCCATCTCCTCCCAAGGTACCACCATCGGGAGGTGTGAGGAACTGCTTCGTGGCCTTATGGAGGGGTCCAAACGTTGGCTGAACACCATGACCATGCATTGGACGGTTTGCTGGAGCAATTCCACAAGTTGTCTGGGAGGCAGCCTACCCCGGTGGTAACCTCACAGCCCCTCAGTAACCCAGCTGGTAGCAGTGCCGTCTCAGCGGATACTCCACCTTCTCGGGAGCTCCGTTTACCCCCTCCGGAATGTTTCAATGTAGAGTCGAGCACCTGTCAGGCGTTTCTAGCTCAGTGTGCCCTCATTTCAAGCTTCAGCCCTCCTCCTTCCCCTCTGATCACTCCAAGATAGATCTCATCACGCTGATGTCCAGGAGGGCTCTCACTTGGGCTACTGCTGTATGGGAACAGCAGCCGGCCATATGAGTTAGTCTGGAGGGATTCATGACAGAGGCGAAGAGGGTTTTTTACGCCCCGTTCTCCGGGAGAGAAGCTGCCCGGAGGCTAATCCAGCTTCGGCAGGGCTCCTGCAGTGTAGCTGACTATGCGGTGGATTTCCGCACATTGGCAGCGGAGAGTGCTTGGAACCAGGAAGCACTGTTCAATATGTTCCTGCACGGCGTCTTGGAGGAGGTCAAGGTTGCTGCTCGGGAGTTACCTACGGATCTCAATTCGCTCATCGCTTTGACCATCTGAATCGATGGGCGACTACGAGAATGACAGAGGGAGAGGAAATTCGATTTTGCTCGCACGCCCAGGGATCCCACCTTGCCTCTGTGTCAACCCGGAAGCTCCCGATGGTCTCGTTGCCGAGAGGACCCGAGGCTTCCCGACTTGCCGAGTTACTGCTTCCTGAGTCTATGCCACTAAGCAGTGCTGGGCTGTCACCTGAGGAACGGAAGCACAGGATCGACACGAAGAGTTGTCTGTATTGCGGGACTCTTGGTCACTTTGTGTCCTCTTGTCCTCTAAAGAAGCCAGGCTCACCGGTAGGAGCAAGGACTCTGGTGGGCCATATGGAAAACGTTCCTGCTTCCCCTGCTCGCAACCCTTTTCATGCCATTCTGCTGTGGGGAGACTAGTCCAAATCTTTCCGGGTTCTCATTGACTCTGGGGCCGACAAGTTTTGCCCCTCTCTATTCCCATGGATGGACGCTCTATAGTCCGATTCACCCACAACATCACTCCCGTCCACCTACGGGTGTCAGGGAACCACAGCGAGGCTATCCAGTTCCTGCTCATCAAGTCCCCTCTGATTCCCGTGGTATTGGGATTCTCCTGGCTCCAACGACACAATCCCCTCATGAACTGGTCTACTGGTGCCATCATGGGCTGGAGACCGTTCTGCCACGCCCATTGCCTGAAGTCAAAACGACCTACCCGGGATGTTTTCCTGTGGACAGAAGGTGCCCCAGACCTCTCTGCCATTCCCGCAGAGTACCAGGGCCTCCGGGAGGTGTTCAGCAAAGCCTGGGCCATGTCGCTTCCGCGCACCAACCCTAAGACTGTGGGATTGACCTTCTGCCTAGCACCATGCCGCCCCAGGGACGTCTATACTCTCTGTCGGGACTGGAGACCAAGGCTATGGATACCTATATTGGGGACTTAGTAGCTGCTGGATTTATCCGACCCTCTTCCTCTCCCGCTAGCGCAGGCTTCTTCTTCATGGAGAAAAAGGACAAGACCCTGCGCCCATGCATTGACTACCGGGGACTCAACGACATTACTGTTACCCGCAAGAACCGTTACCCGCCACCACTCATCTCCTCAGCCTTCGAGCCGCTCCAGGGGGCCAATGGGTTTTCCAAGCTGGATCTATGGAACGCCTTCCACCTGGCCACTATGAGTATCTGATCATGCCCTTTGGCTTCACCAACTGTGTTCCAGGCTCTGGTGAATGATGTTCTCCGCGACATGTTGAACTGTCCATCTTGTCTACATTGATGACATCCTCGTCTTCTCCTGCTCTCCTCAAGAACACGTGCTCCACGTCTGGCAGGTCTTTCAACGCCTTCTGGAGAATCAGCTGTTTGTGAAGGCGGAGAGATGCGAGTTCCATCGCTCCACCATCCCCTTCCTGGGTTGCATCATCTCTGCTGGGAGTGTCCAGATGGATCCCGGGAAGGTGAGAGCAGTGATGGATTGTCTTCAGCCTACATCCAGGGTGCAGCTGCAACATTTCCTGGGGTTGCCAAATTTCTATCACCGCTTTACCCGTGGTTACAGCACCCTGACTTCCCCCCTGTCAGCACTCACCTCGCCCAAGGTTCCGTTCACGTGGTCCCCAGCTGCTGATCGGGTGTTCCGGGACCTCAAACATCGCTTCACCACAGCCGCCATCCTGTTTCATCAAGACCCATCTCGTCAATTCGTGGTGGAGGCCAATGCTTTGGACGTCGGTGTGGGGGCTGTCCTGTTCCAGCATACTGTCCTTGACTTCAAGCTACATCCCTGTGCCTTCTTCTCCCATCACCTCAATACCATGGAATGGAACTATGATGTGGGGAATTGGGAGCTTCTCGCAGTGAAGATGGCGTTGGAGGAATGGAGGCATTGTTTGGAGGGGGCAGAACATCTGTTCATCGTGTGGACTGACCACAAGAACCTGGAGTATCTCCGCACCATCAAGCACCTCAACACCAGGCAAGCCATATGGGCCCTGCTGTTCACACGGTTCAGCTTCTCCCCCTCGTTCCGGCCGAGATCCAAAAATGTCAAGCCAGATGCACTGTCCCGCAACTATAGCCCCACGACTACTACCCTGGAACCCGATACCATCCTTCCCACCTCATGCCTGGTGATGGCACTCAGCTGGGGAATAGGGAAGCAGGTCCATGAGGCACAGCGTTCCCAGCAAAACCCAAGGGGGGGCCCTGATTATCAAATGTTTGTTCCTGACACCGTCCATTACGCAGTCCTGAAGTGGGCCCACTACTCCAGGCTGGCCTGCCACCTGGGTGCCCGTCGGACCCTGGCCTTTGTGCGACAGCGTTTTTGATGGCCTACCATGGTCCTGGACTTGTCCTCATTCGTCGCCGCATGCACAGTTTGTTCACAGAACAAGACTCCTCTGAAAGCTCTGGCTGATCTCCTCCAACCTCTGCCTGTCCACGACCGTGCCTGGTTTCACATCTCCCTGGACTTTGTCACAGGTCTTCCCCCGTCTGAAGGCAACACGCCCTCCTGACCATGGTGGATCGGTTCTGCAAAGCCATACACTTCATTCCTCTCCCCAAACTACCCTCTGCCAAAGAGACGGCCCAGCTCATGATGCAGCATGTCTTCTGGATCCACGGACTGCCCTTGGACCTGGTCTCCGACCGGGGTCCTCAGTTCTCGTCCAGGTTCTGGAAGGCGTTCTGCACCCTCATTGGGTTGTCGGCCAGCCTACCCTCCAGGTTCCACCCCAGTCCAACGGCCAGTCAGAGTGAGCCCACCAGGACCTCGAGACCTGGTCTCCGCCAACCCCACCACCTGGAGCCAGCAGCTTGTGTGGGTCGAATATTCCCACAACACCCTTCCCTGCTCTGCCACAGGCCTATCTCCCTTTGAGTGTTCCCTGGTGTATCAGCCCCCGCTCTTCCCTGAGCAAGTGGATTGCCATCGGACCCTGGCTCCTTGGTATAGTCTCGGGCAGAAGGTATGGCTCTCCACCCGGGATATTCCCCTCCTGGTGGAGTCTTGCAAACTGTCCCACCGGTTTATCATCCCTTTCTCCATCTCCAAGGTTATTAGCCCCTCTGCTGTTTATCTTCTGTTGCCCCGTACCCTTATACACCCCACCTTTCATGTGTCCCATATCAAGCCCGTGTCTCACAGTCCCTTGTCTTCCATTTCCAGGCCCATCCCTCGGTGAGACCCCTCCTGAGGTGAGACCCCTCCTGAGGATTCGACCATGGGGCAGGGGTTTCCAGTACCTAGTTGACTGGGAGGGTTATGGCCCTGAGGAGAGGTGCTGGGACCCCGCTAGAGACATCCTGGACCCAGCCCTCATTGCCGACTTCCACCACATGCACCCCGGTCAACTAGGTATTGTTGGGGATGAATCAGAATTAGTTGGGTAACATAGATAAGATTTACATAATAATGCTTATGTGAGATATTTGTCATTAGAATGTCTTCTTTTTGGACTATAGTGTTGGCAGTTTGCAGTTATCCTTTCTCTGCTAGGGCTCAGTTACTTGGGCCCCATTGAGGGGAGAGGTCAAGCTTGTCTTCATATGTGTATGTATCTTTTAAACCATGTGAAGGGATGATTGAGGGGGAACCAATTATCTCTTGGCTCCACAAGGGGTTGTATTTGAGATGGAAGTATCTAGAATTGACAATTGATATATACCATTGGATGAGGTAATGTTTTGGTACTATGTTGTACCAAGAATGAGATAAGAACTTCGTTTAGGAGACCAAACTGAACGATAATTTATAGCTAATGCTGTCTGGCTATGGGATACTCCTCTCTCAAGTAAAAATCTTTCTTTGTGAAGTTCCTATTATCTGTGGTTTGTTATGTCGAATTTTATAGCGAAGATCCATATCTCAGTTGCAATTATGTTGACCACTCTCAACTTTTCATTAGAGATACTGAAATGTTGAAAGTCAAATGTTATTGCAAAAGCTTAATTATTATTAAAGGTGAAGTTTAAGTGTGTGATTTGCTCTCTCATTTCTTGGTAACACAGGAAATTTCCACGACAGTATGCGCCCAGGTAGGACGCCAGGTTGCACCCCTAGAGGGGGGGGGTACTGTCACGCCCTGATCTGGTTCACCTGTCTTTGTGATTGTCTCCACCCCCCTCCATGTGTCACCCATCTTCCCCTGTGTATTTATACCTGTGTTCTCTCTTTGTCTGTTGCCACTTTGTCTTGTTTGTCAAGCTTACCAGCGTTTGTCAGCTCCTGTCTTTTCCCAACCTCTCTTTTTCTTGTCCTCCTGGTTTTTGACCCTTGCCTGTCCTGACCCTGAACCCGCCCACCGGACCACTCTGCCTGCCTGCCGTCCTGATGACTATAACAGGAAACATGTTCGATCACCATGCACTGCAAAATCATTTTAGCTATGGATACGGAGAACATCAACACTAACATCAACACGCCAGGGGGTATACCCATTATACTTGGGTCTCTGCTGGGAGTTTAGCTCATATTTGGGGGGGTAGTTCAAAAACTTACCCCAAAAAGTTCTTCAAAAAGGTATTTGTGGAATCATTAAAAGGGGTTCTTTGAAGATCGTATAGGGGTTCCCCCAGAGTTTCAATTTGAAGAACCCCTAAAGGATACTCCAGGAACCTTTTCTTTTTTGGAGTGTACATTATGGACAAAGTGTGTGTATGAAAACCATTGTCAAAACAGTTTTTTTTATCATTCACGTTCACCACAAAAACCCTAGGTATGAATTCTGTTAGGTATGAATTCTGTTATGTGCATGTTTTGTTAATCATTTTCGGTTTTAGAAAGATTTGCACAAATATGAAAAGATGGATGGTATCGGCATAAAACAATATCAATTCGATTATAACAAGGGACAAATCTTCCCATAAATTAAGGAGATCTTTACATTTTTCAGTTACGTGCCTGCACCTGCTGTCCTTTCAAATTAAAATCCAAATGTTTCAGTTGGGAGGTTAGGTTCCTGCAAGAACCACCACCAACTAAGAAGGTTCCTCGATGAACCCCACCTCCTATGGGGTTCTTGGATGAACTTTTGGGGGAAATTTTCAATGCCAAGAACCCCTAGTTGTAGTTCAAAAATGGACCCCGGGAAGGTTCTTCAAAAGGTTCTTCAAAGATCCACTAAAAGGGGTTCCCCCACAGTTTCAATTTGAAGAACCCCTCCAGGAACCTTTTCTTTTTAGTGTGGTTCCACAGAAAGTACAGACAAGCATTATGTTGACCGTCTGTCATATTAAAACCATTTTTTCATGCATTTCCATAGCGCGTTATACTTTACATCAGTGGTTCCCCAGGCACAGCAGGGGTTCCAACTGTAGAACCCAGTTCCTACATTTGAATATAAAAGTGTATTTTGTCAAACAAAACTATGCTACTTTTTTTTATCTCTGGGACCCTCAGGATGACAAATCAGATCAAGATTACATTTACATTTAAGTCATTTAGCAGACGCTCTTATCCAGAGCGACTTACAAATTGGTGCGTTCACCTTAAGACATCCAGTGGAACAGCCACTTTACAATAGTGCATCTAAATCTTTTAAGGGGGGGGGGGGGGGGGGTGAGAAGGATTACTTTATCCTATCCTAGGTATTCCTGAAAGAGGTGGGGTTTCAGGTGTCTCCGGAAGGTGGTGATTGACTCCGCTGTCCTGGCGTCGAAAGTTATACAGTGCCTTCAGAAATTATTCACACCCCTGGACTTTTTCCACATTTGGTTGTGTTACAGCCTGAATTTAAAATGGCTTAGAGATGTTTTTGTCAATACCCATAATGTCAAAGTGGAACTACGTTTTTTTTTAAATGAGTTAAAAATTCAAAGTTAAAATGTCTTGCGTCAATAAGTATTCAACCACTTTGTAGCCTTGCACGAGCCTTGGCATGTGATGTACAAATACACTCCCTGGACAGGACGCTAATCTATTGCAGGGCCTTCATTTTCTTTCAATATCAAACAATCTATCTCCTTAATGCGGAGTATCAAGCAGCAGAGACACATCAGGTCCCATTTATACAGCCTTTGGTATGACTCGGCCGGGGATCGAACTCCCAACCTTCCAATGTCAGGGTGGACACTCGAAGACCGCTGAGATGGTACCCTTTGTTATGACAAGCCTAAAAAAGTTCAGGAGAAGACAGTGAATGCTCCTGAGCGGCCAAGTTATAGTTTTGACATAAATCTACTTGAACATATATGGCAAGACCTGAAAATGGTTGTCTAGCAATGATCTACAACCAATTTGACAGAGCTTGAAGAGTTTTTTAAAATAATAAATGGGCAAATGTTCCCGGTGTGGAAACTCAAAGAGACTTAATAAGAAAAGACTCACAGCTGTAATCGCTGCCAAAGGTGCTGCTACAAAGTATTGACTCAGCGGTGTGAATACTAATGTAAATGAAACATTTCTGCTTTTTATTTTCAATACAACAAAATGAAAAAAAAATCCTTTAAAGTTGTCAATTCTTTCAACTTGCCGCCTACGCATTACATATCAAAGTTACAGTCAGTTCACCGAGGCTGAAGACATACAGGATGCTGTGACTGAAGATAAGAGGAGAATGGGCTGTAGGATGACATGGATGAAGAAAATAATAGATAAGGAGAGAGGAAGCTTCATCACCCCTGGATTGATGGGGAATGGAAGGCCCACTAGTATGTATGGGTGTAAAATATATTCTCTGTTAATGTGTGTGTGTGTGTGTGTGTGTGTGTGTGTGTGTGTGTGTGTGTGTGTGTGTGTGTGTGTGTGTGTGTGTGTGTATGCGTGTGAGTGTGTATGTGTGTGTTTGTGTATGCGTGTGTGTTTGTATGTATGCATGCGCAAAGCGGGACACATGCGTTCTTGTTTTGTTACATTATTTGAGGAGAGAATGGAGCAAAATATCGGGGGAGATTCCCAGCCCCCTCGTAATCTCCTCATCTCCTATTTGAATATGAAAGGAAGCCAAGGCGTACAGAGCACTGAGGAACTCACTCAATAATTCACACTCCTTAAAACAGCATGAATAAAAGATCAGAGTCAGCTGCCATGGTGGGGATGAGTACCAGCCATGTGTTAAACACTGAGTACCAGCCATGTGTTAAACACTGAGTACCGGTCATGTGTTAAACACTGATTACCAGCCATGTGTTAAACACTGAGTACCAGCCATGTGTTAAACACTGAGTACCAGCCATGTGTTAAACACTGATGACCAGCCATGTGTTAAACACTGATTACCAGCCAGGTGTTAAACTCTGAGTACCAGCCATGTGTTAAACACTGAGTACCAGCCATGTGTTAAACTCTGAGTACCAGCCATGTGTTAAACACTGAGTACCAGCCATGTGTTAAACACTGAGTACCAGCCATGTGTTAAACTCTGAGTACCAGCCATGTGTTAAACACTGAGTACCAGCCATGTGTTAAACACTGAGTACCAGCCATGTGTTAAACACTGAGTATCAGCCATGTGTTAAACACTGAGTACCAGCCATGTGTTAAACACTGAGTACCAGCCATGTGTTAAACTCTGAGTACCAGCCATGTGTTAAACACTGATTACCAGCCATGTGTTAAACACTGATTACCAGCCATGTGTTAAACACTGAGTACCAGCCATGTGTTAAACTCTGAGTACCAGCCATGTGTTAAACACTGAGTATCAGCCATGTGTTAAACACTGAGTACCAGCCATGTGTTAAACACAAGGACAAGAGAGACCATCCCCTACCAACCCAAACACACACACACACACATACATACATACATACATACATTTACATACATTTAAGTCATTTAGCAGACACTCTTATCCAGAGCGACTTACAAATTGGTGCTTTCACCTTATGACATCCAGTGGAACAGCCACTTTACAATAGTGCATCTAGGTCTTTTAAGGGGGGGGGGGGTGAGAAGGATTACTTTATCCTATCCTAGGTATTCCTTAAAGAGGTGGGGTTTCAGGTGTCTCCGGAAGGTGGTGATTGACTCCGCTGTCCTGGCGTCGTGAGGGAGTTTGTTCCACCATTGGGGGGCCAGAGCAGCGAACAGTTTTGACTGGGCTGAGCGGGAACTGTACTTCCTCAGTGGTAGGGAGGCGAGCAGGCCAGAGGTGGATGAACGCAGTGCCCTTGTTTGGGTGTAGGGCCTGATCAGAGCCTGGAGGTACTGAGGTGCCATTCCCCTCACAGCTCCGTAGGCAAGCACCATGGTCTTGTAGCGGATGCGAGCTTCAACTGGAAGCCAGTGGAGAGAGCGGAGGAGCGGGGTGACGTGAGAGAACTTGGGAAGGTTGAACACCAGACGGGCTGCGGCGTTCTGGATGAGTTGTAGGGTTTAATGGCACAGGCAGGGAGCCCAGCCAACAGCGAGTTGCAGTAATCCAGAAGGGAGATGACAAGTGCCTGGATTAGGACCTGCGCTGCTTCCTGTGTGAGGCAGGGTCGTACTCTGCGGATGTTGTAGAGCATGAACCTACAAGAACGGGCCACCGCCTTGATGTTAGTTGAGAACGACAGGGTGTTGTCCAGGATCACGCCAAGGTTCTTAGCGCTCTGGGAGGAGGACACAATGGAGTTGTCAACCGTGATGGCGAGATCATGGAACGGGCAGTCCTTCCCCGGGAGGAAGAGCAGCTCCGTCTTGCCGAGGTTCAGCTTGAGGTGGTGATCCGTCATCCACACTGATATGTCTGCCAGACATGCAGAGATGCGATTCGCCACCTGGTCATCAGAAGGGGGAAAGGAGAAGATTAATTGTGTGTCATCTGCATAGCAATGATAGGAGAGACCATGTGAGGTTATGACAGAGCCAAGTGACTTGGTGTATAGCGAGAATAGGAGAGGGCCTAGAACAGAGCCCTGGGGGACGCCAGTGGTGAGAGCGCGTGGTGAGGAGACAGATTCTCGCCACGCCACCTGGTAGGAGCGACCTGTCAGGTAGGACGCAATCCAAGCGTGGGCCGCGCCGGAGATGCCCAACTCGGAGAGGGTGGAGAGGAGGATCTGATGGTTCACAGTATCGAAGGCAGCCGATAGGTCTAGAAGGATGAGAGCAGAGGAGAGAGAGTTAGCTTTAGCAGTGCGGAGGGCCTCCGTGATACAGAGAAGAGCAGTCTCAGTTGAATGACTAGTCTTGAAACCTGACTGATTTGGATCAAGAAGGTCATTCTGAGAGAGATAGCGGGAGAGCTGGCCAAGGACGGCACGTTCAAGAGTTTTGGAGAGAAAAGAAAGAAGGGATACTGGTCTGTAGTTGTTGACATCGGAGGGATCGAGTGTAGGTTTTTTCAGAAGGGGTGCAACTCTCGCTCTCTTGAAGACGGAAGGGACGTAGCCAGCGGTCAGGGATGAGTTGATGAGCGAGGTGAGGTAAGGGAGAAGGTCTCCGGAAATGGTCTGGAGAAGAGAGGAGGGAATAGGGTCAAGCGGGCAGGTTGTTGGGCGGCCGGCCGTCACAAGACGCGAGATTTCATCTGGAGAGAGAGGGGAGAAAGAGGTCAGAGCACAGGGTAGGGCAGTGTGAGCAGAACCAGCGGTGTCATTTGACTTAGCAAACGAGGATCGGATGTCGTCGACCTTCTTTTCAAAATGGTTGACGAAGTCATCTGCAGAGAGGGAGGAGGGGGGAGGATTCAGGAGGGAGGAGAAGGTGGCAAAGAGCTTCCTAGGGTTAGAGGCAGATGCTTGGACTTTAGAGTGGTAGAAAGTGGCTTTAGCAGCAGAGACAGAAGAGGAAAATGTAGAGAGGAGGGAGTGAAAGGATGCCAGGTCCGCAGGGAGGCGAGTTTTCCTCCATTTCCGCTCGGCTGCCCGGAGCCCTGTTCTGTGAGCTCGCAATGAGTCGTTACTAAATGTAAGTACATTATTTACCTTCAGAGGTGAATGTATCAAACCAGTTGCTGTGATAAAAAGTTTGTGTTGTTGTGCACTCTCCTCAAACAATAGCATGGTATTCTTTCACTGTAATAGCTACTGTAAATTGGACAATGCAGTTAGATTAACAAGAATCTAAGCTTTCTACCCATATAAGACATGTCAATGTCCTGGGAAATGTTCTTGTTACTTACAGCGTCATGCTAATCACATTAGTGCATGTTAGCTCAACCATCCCACGGCAGGGGGGACACCGATCCTGTAGAGGTTTTAAAATAACCACTTTGCCATGCTCGAACTTAATGGTGAATTTGACCATTATTGTCACGCCCTGGTCATAGAGAGGCTTTTTATTCTCTATTTTGGTCAGACCAGTGTGTGACTAGGGTGGGCATTCTATGTTATTTTTCTATGTTTTTGTATTACTTTGTTTTTGGCCGGGTATGGTTCTCAATCAGGGACAGCTGTCTGTCGTTGTCTCTGATTGAGAACCATACTTAGGTAGCTCTTGCCCACATGGGTTTTGTGGGTAGTTATTTTCTGTTTTGTGTGTTTCGCACCTGACGGAGCTGTTTCAGTTGTTCCTTTGTTGTTTTGATTATTCAGTGTTCAGTTAAATAAAAATGACGAACACATACCACGCTGCACCTTGGTCCTCACCTTCTTCCACCAACGGCCGTTGGTTTCTTGCTGAAATGACTGTCTTCTTCCATTTCCCAAGTACAAAATGACTAAAACAAAAAAACACAATGACATTTCCTTTTGTGCTCATTGAAAATGTGCGGTCATTCTCGTCTAGGAAAACATTAGGGGGCAGTTACCATGATTATCTCACAGAGCACATATAAGCATTTAAAGACATCTGTTACTAGGAAACTAGTTGCCTCAGGGAAATTGTTACAGAACAGTCATTACTGAGTGAGGAAATCGAACAGACATGGTTTGTGTCTGCTAGTAGGCAGCGTTACCATTCCCATACTGTGAAATGAATAATGATAATTAAGCTATCTTTACAACAGAGCACAAATACCTAAACTCATCTCATTCACTAAAAATATGTATTTGATTATGAACGGAATACTACGCCTATTATTAATTTAAAGCAATTTTTTTGTGTTTCTGTGATAAGAAAAAAAAACTTCCAATATTTTTCCAATATTTGCTGAAGCCTGGCACACAATGCTTATACTTGAAGTACTATACTGTTGAGTGTATTTTCAAGTATTTTAATCCAAATGCAGAGGGAAGGCCTTTTCATCTCTTATTTACTGATCCCCTCCCCTATACTTATCCATGTCACTATATGGTCCTGAACTTAACTACTGCCACATGCATAATAATTAACATTAACATAATAAAGCAACTCACAAAAACATAAATATATATTTTATTAAATTAAACTATAGTGGACCAGAGTAGATTAACCAAGCGTTGTGAATAAAACAAGTTTCCTTATGATAAGTAATATAAGGTAGTTCTGCAATCCCATCCCACTGGGAACACTGGTTGAATCAATGTTGTTTCCACATCATTTCAACAAAATTACTTTGAACCAACGTGGAATAGACATTGAATTGTGCCAAGTGAGATTTTAAGATTTCCATAGACAATAATATTAAATAGTTTGAAATTACTTTAATATGGGTTACAAAAATGTATGTTTGCTATTTGCAGATACAAAGCTAGTGAATAATCACACATTTATTGCAAAGGCAAAATATGACTTATTTGATTAAAATCACAGCAAGTAGATGTTAATGGAAACAGCAGCATCCTACCTAATTTCATCCAGCTATTACAGTTGATAAAGCTGAAAAAGGATCTAGCACAGTCCAGTTTGACAGTCTGTGACACATGATTTTACAACACAATAACATACAAATCCCCTCTCTTACATCTCTTTTTCCAGAGGTAATGAGGTTTGACTGAATATAGCTTTGTAAAGGTGATGGTGGGACTAACCCAAAGGACAACAAGATCAGGGCTTATTCAATGTTTATTTGAATTTAAAAGCGGTCCACTCTAGTCTTTTGGCCCAGAAATTCAGATAAAATCTTCTTCCAAGGAAATGGTTTATGACTAGATTCCCCTTATCCAGTCCCCTAAGAAGAAAGGCACCATTGATCCCAGTGTGAGAAGGATGCTGCTCATGGGTCCAGGTCTGGGGCCAGCAGCGTTTCTGTAGCGACGCCAGTCAGACTGGTTGTGAAACCCTTGACCTTCAGGATAATGGAATCTCTGGTCCTCCGAAGATGAGTCTGCGTCGTAGCCATACCCACTTCCCCTGTAGCCATGTCTTGGCCTACCGAGTGACCCCAGCCCGTAGCCAATGGCAGCCCCACCCAGTGCCCCAGCGGCTGCTACCCCTGCCATCTTCAGCCCCTGCTTGGAGGAGCCATTGCTCTGGGAGGGGGGCCCTTTGCTTCCCACCCCTGTACCCTTTCCCCAGCCCCTGAATCCACCCCCACGTTTGCATAGGGCACCTGGGCACAGTGCTGCCACCAGCAACATCCATGCCCACAGGAGGAGAAGCTTCTGCTGGCCTATCATGACTGGATGTTCCTGCAAAAACAAAACAAACTTAAGCTTGAATAACATTTGGTGAAATGTTATGAAAGCAAACCTAAGTACAACCTATTGAAAAAGTTTTAGAAAGTCATCCCAGGTAACAGGAATTATAATATCTATTTTAGCATTTTGTCAATGGGATGTTCTGAATGAGATGAAGGAACATTAACAGCCATAAAGCACAGTCCAATTCAATGTACCTGTTAGTTGTAGGGAACCAAAACACACCCTGCACCAAACAGACCGTTGGTCAAGAGTCAATTGTAATCTATGTCATTCAGACAGGCATTAAAGCTGATTACACGCCCCAGCACATTTCAAAAACATTGTCTGCACTTTTGCCAACAAACAAACAAGACAAAACAAGTGGCACCTCATCAAATGTGGGGTCTAGAACATGCCCCATGCTCTGCCGACACCAGCACTTCTATACAGTACACGAGTAACCTCTTTTTCCTAGTTCCAATCAACAGGTTATGAAAGACCATTCTACCTAATGAGAATGTAGCATGGGATGGTGCACGTGCACACTAAGTAAGATAGAGAACATCCTTGTTTATACAAGAGAACAACTCTAAATCCTCTTGTATAAACAAGTAATAAGGGTGCTTTGAACCAACAGAAATCCTATAAAACATTAAGAAAGGCCAGCTCTCACTTCAACATGCTTTGCAATCAAATCTTATTCAATAGAAGCTTCATTTGCAAATGATATTCAGTAAAGGCTTCAGTAACACTTTACTTGACACCCAGTGCCAAAACCCACATTTATTCAAATCATTTTTCCCTGCCAAGAAGTTTCCTTTCATTTTGAAAGTTTGTTTCTTAAATCCTTTGTTGTTGTTGTACTGAATTCTTTACAGCCATTTTTTTCATCATATTTGATAGAACTTGTAGAAAATACACTTTATGACACAGTTAGGAAGCATTATGACCATCCTGTGTCACTTTATTTGGACTAAGAAAATACATGATGTCTGACATCAGTGTGTGCACAACAACAGTTTTTGTATTTGTATATATCATAAACATACTGTTGACATGTAAGCTATGGTGTAATGGATTGTTTTGCCTTGTGTTGTAGGTTTTGTGGGTTTTGACACTCTTATGTAGATGTCATAACCAGCCATAAACTAATGCAATATATGTCACAACAGGTCTAAATGTATGTGTCATGACAGTGTTATGATCATATGATAACAGGTTATGACAATTTATTTCGGTTCTTACGACATATTATGACATGGTTATTGCCTTGTCATAACGTGTCATGAGTGTTATGAGTGTCAAGTTAAGCGTTACCAAAGCTTCAATTGAAAATCCTATTCAAGTGAGTGCTGACCTTTTTTCATTTGTAAGTGCACACACTAATCCTATTCACTCTAGCCTTTCCAAACATGTGGTCTGTTTTGTGTTTCCATCAAGAATATTAGGCTACCATGTTGAAGGTCTGACATATCTATATCTATGTACTGGGACATTTTGGGACATTTTGACACAGATTCTGTACTTGGACATACAGTATATTACAAAATCTTTTGAAAAGGTAATGATCTATCCTATTATATTTTCTATCATAGTAACAGCAGTACTATATAACACAGTAATAACAGAGTTATACAAATCAACACAAAATGACACATTTATCCTGTGCATCAGGTATTGTATAATTGTCAAAGCAGTGGGGGAAGAGGTTTTGTATTTTAGAGCCTACCTGGTCGAATGGTCACTGAGAAGACTTTCCTTGGTAATGCTGGAGTGGATCAGTCTGTTTTCACATTGAACTGCTCTGGGTCTCCAATGGTTACCTTACACTGCCATTCACAGTCACAGCATCCAGTCAACAGCCTCATAATGACAACGTTGCTCCTCCCTAGAAAAACATCTATCCCTTACTATTGGCTTATAATTGATAGTTGAATTGCTTATGTTAATTATTCTTTGTTCCTTTCCCCCACTGCCTCTTTCCCCCTCACTGTTTGTTCAACCAATGCAATGTCTGCATTTGATCTCAGTGTACAATTTTAGTCATTATTTCAATGATGCTCCACATATCTATCAGTGCTCTTAGTTGCCTGGGATCTGCCCTTCTCTTCCACACCATAGAAAAATTATGAATTCATTCTACTTCTAAGTTCCACGCCCCCACACATCCAGGCAGTTGTCATGGTGACCGAACAGGGAATAGAGAAGAGGTGACATTTGAAGGTCTCTCAATTAGATGTCTTCATTATCTTTATTGATTACGGTCCATAATTGAAAAGACAATCATGATATAGTAGGAATAGATACATCTCACGGACTTCTGTAAGGTACAGTACCTTAGGTACATAATCTACATAAACATGGGCCTGCGCCCTATATTTATTTGATTTGATTTAACCTTTATTTAACTAGGCATATATCACAGACATAACTACACTGTTAGTCTCATGAGTGTGTGCATATTAATCTCCTACTGCTATCCACATACGGCACAAGCAGTGAAAAGTAAATAGACTTTGGTACTAATAAATATTGAAATCTTACTGCAATAAACCAACATGAAATACTGTAGGGAGATATTATGAATGGTTAGTGATATGGCTTCCTTTATTGAAGTGGAGTGTACTGGACCATGGTCGTGACCAAAATAATCTGCAGGTAAAAGAGGCCGATTCAGATTTTGTCTTATGGCCAAGAATTCAGAAGAAAATAATATTTACTGTTCATAGGCAAAAAAGTTGAAGAAATATGATTTATCAACTTAATTCTAAATAAAATGGTTTTCTATGTGTAGATAGTTAGTGGTTAGGATAGTTAGTGCATGCCTGAAACTCTAGTAGACTCACCAACATGAGCAGTGGGGAGGCCACCAACCAGCAGGCTTTAAAGAAGATGTTTGGAGGCCGTCCCAGAATCCTCGTCATCATGATAGAGAGCCGGTGTAATTCTGAAAATCAAGTATACATAAGCAAACAGAAGAACTGCTTCATCATCATTATCATCATGTCTACGTGAAAACAATGAGAGCTGAGGAAAAGTTTGTCATTGTCAGACATTTCCTTGATTTTCTCTGTTTGAGAGAGAAAATCAGTAATATCATACTGTATACCCTGTATCCACCCAGGCCCACCCATGCCTACGCCCCTGACACACACCTGGGTAATGCAAGGAAGGCCATGCAGAAAAATCAGAAGGCACAGTAATAAGACCACCAGCTCCATACTCTTCAGAAGAACGTTAGGACCAAATTTATCCATGATGCAAGTCACCAGGAGCTCCAAATGAGCAAACAGACATGACAAAACCAAAATCTTTCAGGAAAAACATATTGATTGTGACATTTTCCTTAGCACTGAACTGCGGGTGGATAATAATTGTGAAACGCATAGTACAATACAACATATTACAGATTTTTAAGAAAAGGAAGGCCCACAGCTGGGTGACAGGCATAGTGGAGAAGATCTCTGGGTAAACCACAAACACCAGGCCGGGCCCACCACACTGTTCACGAAAATTGATCGCTCCAACAGACAGTGAGTCAAGTGGCTGAGGCTTGCTATATAAAGCAGGCAGACAGGCATCAAGGCATTCAGTTACTGTTCAATTTCACGATAGAATGGGCAAAATTAGTGACCTAAGCAACTTTGAGCGTGGTATGATCGTCGTTGCCCGGCACGCCGGATCCAGAATCTCAGAAATGGCTGCCCCTATGGGCTTTTCACGCATGACAGTATGATAAATAGTTGAACTAATTCCTGTCTCCAGTCTCATCATTATTGAATTATTATAAGGATGTGGTTATGAAACCCACAAGACATAGCACCCTCTATTAAGGGTTCTTCCTAGAAGTCTCTATAAATTGTTTGACCAATAACTATTTTACCATCTAAAGGTTCTTCCTAGAACCCTACAGGGACGGCTTTACCGAGACCACATTTATCTTTGAAGGGTTCTTCCTATAAACCCTCTATGAACGGTTCTACCATGAACCCTTTTATCGTTGAAGGATTCTTCAGAGATAAAATTAAATGAAACTCTTTATGACACTCTTTATGACAATACATTACATATATCACAAGCCCTTTCTTTGAGGGCCTAGTTATACCATAACACAGTGGTGTTAGGAAACTCCTGGTTTTACAGACCACATTAGGTCTGCAAGTCACATTATAGGCCTTTTCACACTGCTTTGTTCTTAGCCCCGGGCTAGCCCCAGGCTAGACTGTCCCTGGGCTATCTTATCCCCAGGCTAGACTGTCCCTGGGCTAGCTTAGCATGTGCTCGCTCACGCAAGCATTTGTTAACCCTGGGATAAGCTTTAGCCCTGGGCTAAGGATTCACCTTTGTATTCCAAAGCCCTGGGATAACGGACAAACATAAGATGCAACCAACACACAGAAACAATGTTATAAGCAATAAGACATGTATTAACACATTATTTCATCTTGCTTCTAGGTTAGCATTTGATTTCCAACAGTGATGGTTTGTATAAACCTTTCTGTCTGCCTATCTGACCTTGGAAACAATGTTATACTTTTGGAATTCGATCTCGCTCCTGTGCAGAGAATGTTATTGTCACGACTTCCACCGAAGTCGTTTCCTCTTCTTGTTCGGGCGGCGGTCGGCGTCACCGGTCTGCTAGCCATCATCGATCCACTTTTAATTTTCCATTTGTTTTGTCTTGTTTTCCGAAACACCTGGTTTCCATTTACCTCATTAATAGTTGTGTATTTAACCCTCTGTTCCCCCCATGTCTTTGTGTGGAATTGTTTGTTGTAAGTGCTTGTACACATGTTACTGGTGCGCGTCGGGTTTTTGTACACATAGACTGTTGTATTTTTATTGCTGTTGGATTTTGGATTAAACTGCTCCGGCTAATACCTAGTTCTGCTCTCCTGCGTCTGACTTCCCTGTCACCAGTTACGCACCGCACCCCTTTAGCGTTGTAGCTGAACTTTTATGATCCAGGCGAAATCATGCAACAATATTATTATCATTGATATATCAAATTAAAAGTAAATGGAAAAGCTACAATATGACAACAAACTTGAGCGTTTGCTGCCCTTCCAGCTGTAGAGTTTGTTGCTTTAGTTTGCTAAGGGACTGTACATTATTTATAATGAGGGATACCTTGATAAAATGGGATCTCTCCTTCAGTAAAATATATTTTTACCTGAACACTTGAAACAGGTGCATCCTTTTTCCATTGATCATCCTTGAGATGTTTCTACAACTTTGGAGTCCACCTGTGGTAAATTAAATTGCTTGGACGTGATTTGGAAAGGCACACACCTGTATTAATGGCACCTGTTTGAACTTGTTATCAGTATAAAAGACACCTGTCCACAACCTCAAACAGTCACACTCCAAACTCCACTATGGCCAAGACCAAAGAGCTGTCAAAGGACACCAGAAACAAAATTGTAGACCTGCACCAGGCTGGGAAGACTGCATCTGCAATAGGTAAGCAGCTTGGTTTGAAGAAATCAACTGTGGGAGCAATTATTAGGAAATGGAAGACGTACAAGACCACTGATAATCTCCCTCAATCTGGGGCTCCACGCAAGATCTCACCCCGTGGGGTCAAAATGATCACAAGAACGGTGAGCAAAAATCCCAGAACCACACGGGGGGACCTAGTGAATGACCTGCAGAGAGCTGGGACCAAAGTAACAAAGCCTACCATCAGTAACACACTACGCCGCCAAGGACTCAAATCCTGCAGTGCCAGACGTGTCCCCCTGCTTAAGCCAGTACATGTCCAGGCCCGTCTGAAGTTTGCTAGAGAGCATTTGGATGATCCAGAAGAAGATTGGGAGAATGTCATATGGTCAGATGAAACCAAAATATAACTTTTTGGTAAAAACTCAACTTGTCGTGTTTGGAGGACAAAGAATGCTGAGTTGCATCCAAAGAACACCATACCTACTGTGAAGCATGGGGGTGGAAACATTATGCTTTGTGGCTGTTTTTCTGCAAAGGGACATTGAATGGGGCCATGTATTGTGAGATTTTGAGGGAAAATCTCCTTCCATCAGCAAGGGCATTTTCAGCATGACAATGATCCCAAACACACCGCCCGGGCAATGAAGGAGTGGTTTGTGAGAAGCATTTCAAGGTCCTGGAGTGGCCTAGCCAGTCTCCAGATCTCAACCCCATAGAAAATCTTTGGAGTGAGTTGAAAGTCCGTGTTGCCCAGCAACAGCCCCAAAACATCACTGCTCTAGAGATCTGCATGGAGGAATGGGCCAAAATACCAGTAACAGTGGGTGAAAACCTTGTGAAGACTTACAGAAAACATTTGACCTCTGTCATTGCCAACAAAGGGTATATAACAAAGTATAGAGAACTTTTATAGACCAAATACTTATTTTCCACCATAATTTGCAAATAAATTCATTAAAAATCCTACAATGTGATTTTCTGGATTTCTTTTCATCATTTTGTCTGTCATAGTTGAAGTGTACCTATGATGAAAATTACAGGCTTCTCTCATCTTTTTAAGTGGGAGAACTTGCACAATTGGTGGCTGACTAAATACTTTTTTGCCCCACTGTACATATCTCCCTGGCATATTACATAATTTATGCAGCAGCGTACAAAACATTTTTGGACTCAACTTGTTGTGCTGTGCTCACTTGAACAGGAAGGTGGCATGCTGGTCCTTTGTGTGCAAATTTGGTCATCAAAGTCTGTCATTCTCTGGATTTATGATGCTTTCAAAACAACTGGGAACTCTGAAAAAAAACAAGGTTGAATCATGATGACCTCATTGATCTTCAGGTCGTAGCTCTTGAAAGAGGCCGGATTTACAATTCCGAGTTGGATGACCATTCAAAATGTATTTTACCAGTTGGAGTTGATTTATTCCCGACTTACAAGTTTTCACTGTTCCGAGTTAACAGTTGTTTTAGGTGCGGCACAAATCATGTGCAAGCATGGCCAATGTTGAATGTGTATAATTTTGAACTTGGCCCCTTAATCCCAGATTTGCGATCACACAGCCACTGTTACTGATGCCTTCCAAACCACTCATTGTTGAATTTGCGATGTCCAACTTGTTGTGTAATGTTTATGACCGATGAGCACAGATAGTTTTCATCTTTAATTTCTTTTCATTATTTCTCTTCATATGACAAGGATTAAAAAGGATTTGCCAGTAGATTGTTGGCTTGATTCATGATGATGACTGCTAGCTAAGTTTTTGAAAGTATGAGGTTGACATGATCAGTCCAATCAATGCTACGGTTGATATAATGTCATTTGACGTCATTTTATCTGTGGCCAATGACCTTGAGCCTTCTTGGATTGACACTTCTAATGTAACTCTATGACAGCACCAAGGGGCTAGAACTTTCATGGTCTACCCTTAGACTTGGCGATGAAGTAGTGTCCCCATGAGTGACAGAAAAATGAGCCAATCACGGCGCAACGCTCCGTATTTTCTGCTGGCTTGCCTCACCACCATAGAAAGCACTGACCTAGGCTGAAACACCTGCATTTTGGAGCTACCTTACTCAAGAAAACAAAAAAGAGACAATGTTTGTATGCGGCTTTATTAACTCAATGATATATCTTTTTATTTTTTTTACATTGTTTGCAAACTGATATGTGACACTTATTTATGCCAAAATAACATGCAAAACAGGCAAACCTCCCAAAATTGCCACTGATATTCACCATCCCAGCAGCAATTAATTCTCAAATCCTGAGAAATATAACATTTAGTCAATTACAAATTACATAACCCTCCCTTGGATTAAATTTTTTAAATCCCAAACCCTTCCCTTGACTAAAATTGAAACGTGTTCCCATCCATCATGATCGGCCCATCTTCAGTTTTTACAGAGTTTTAAAAAACCGAACAAAATAAGTGAGACTGTAGAATAACAAAATAATAGAGTTGAGTCTTTTCCTTTCTCACCTTCCATGAGTCCTCCTTTTTCAACACCTTGTAGGCTATTGAGTGGCTCACATTTCCTCCTTCACATTTAGCTTGGAGTTAAGACAAACCTCATTGTGCAAGGACGCTATATTGTCTATAATATCTGTTACATACATCTTTACCTTTTACAACTAACAAATAAACACTATCATGTAGTTTTTTTGATACATTAAATACAATCACTTCTATTCTTCATTGTACTCTATGATTGAGTGTGTGCTTCACAACTCTCCAATACAGAGCGACCCTCAGGGTTTGAGTTCTGCTTCCATTGTTACTCCTCCTCGGAAACAAATCATTACTTCAGATGTAAATTCGGTTAACCCAGAACTGAAGTCTCACGTATTTGGTCAGCTTCTTTGTTTACGTAGATATGTACACCAGAGATTACTTCAGATGACTCAGAAAATGTAGTCCAAATATTCATGTTCGTAACCACAAATGTACAGTATTCATCCTGAAATATGTAAATGTAGTTTCACCTTTCACCCTTCTCCATGTGCTGCTTTGTGTATCTTGTCCCTCTGACTGTTTCTGACAGGAATGCTTTCAGATCAGTCTGGCTAAATCATTCTGCTCATGTTAATGTTGGTTTGGTGTTTGTAATTTAAACAGATCAACAGCATTGGGGGATCTATTATTGCCTATGGAGCATTTATACAAATGTAAAATGTATATAGTTCACAAAGTATTAATGAACTAGTAAAAAGCAACAAGAATACAAAAGTTTATGACTTGAAGCAAGACTGGAGTTCCTCTGTCCAGTGTCTGTGTTCTTTTGCCCATCTTAATCTTTTATTTTATTGGCCAGTCTGAGAAATGGCTATTTCTTTGCAAATCTGCCTAGAAGGCCAGCATCCTGGATTCGCCTCTTCACTGTTGACGTTGAGACTGGTGTTTTGCGGGTACTATTTAATGAAGTTGCCAGTTGAGGACTTGTGAGGCGTCTGTTTCTCAAACTAGACAATATTGCTCAGTTGTGCACCGGAGCCTCCCACTCCTCTTCTATTCTGGTTAGGGCCAGTTTGTGCTGTTCTGTGAAGGGAGTAGTACACAGCATTGTACCAGATCTTCAGTTTCTTGGCAATTTCTCGCATGGAATAGCCTTCATTTCTCAGAACAAGAATAGACTGACGAGTTTCAGAAGAAAGGTCATTGTTTCTGGCCATTTTGAGCCTGTAATCGAACCCACAAATGCCGATGTTCCAGATACTTGTCTAGAACTTCCGGGTTGGAGCGAGCGGTCGCATTCGCACTTCGGTCCGCAGGTTGTATAACTTTTCATTACATTTCATTACATTTCACTATAGTACAACGGTTTGATTTGTCTAATCTTAGCAATTTCTTCTTAGCTAGCTACATAGCCGTCTTTGTATCAAAGATAATTGCGTAATTATCGTATTTCGTCGTCCTAACGTAGTCTACACTGCTATCTGCCCAGCAGCTAGCCAGCTAGCCAGCTAGCTAACGTCCACCGTCTATCGAATAGCAGCACTGTAAAAACTATTACACTCAACTGAATGACCTGATAAGTGTAGTGTTACCTAGCTACATAGTTGTCTTTGCTGTCTTCGTATCCAAGATAATTGTGTAGTTTAGAGTGTGTAGTCTTAGAGTGATTATCTTAATTTACCGAGGTTAGCTAGCCAGCTATTTGTCGTCCTTAACGTAGGAGACACTGCTAGCTAGCCAACAGCTAGCCAACGTCCACCGAATAGAACTTCCTCACTCAACAACCCGGTCGCATTCCGCTTCGCTCCACAGGTAGTATCACATTTTCATTTCATTTCATTACAGTACAACGGTTTGATTTGTTTGATCGTAGCTAGCTACATAGCTAGCTACATAGCCGTCTTTGTATCAAAGATAATTGTGTAGTCTAGAGCGATTTTCTAGGTTAGCTAGCCAGCTATTGTCGTTCTTTTAACGCAACGTAACGTAATCAACACTGCTAGCTAGCCAGCTAGCCCCCGAATAGCAGCACTGTAGAAACTATCACACTCAACGGAACGACTTGATTAGTGTAGTGTCAACAACGCAGCCACTGCCAGCTAGCCTACAAAGTCAACAACGCGGCCACTGCCAGCTAGCCTACTTCAGCAGTACTGTATCATTTTAATCATTTTAGTCAATAAGATTCTTGCTACGTAAGCTTAACTTTCTGAACATTCGAGACGTGTAGTCCACTTGTCATTCCAATCTCCTTTGCATTAGCGTAGCCTCTTCTGTAGCCTGTCAACTATGTGTCTGTCTATCCCTGTTCTCTCCTCTCTGCACAGACCATACAAACGCTCCACACCGCGTGGCCGCGGCCACCCTAATCTGGTGGTCCCAGCGCGCACGACCCACGTGGAGTTCCAGGTCTCCGGTAGCCTCTGGAACTGCCGATCTGTGGCCAACAAGGCAGAGTTCATCTCAGCCTATGCCTCCCTCCAGTCCCTCGACTTCTTGGCACTGACGGAAACATGGATCACCACAGATAACACTGCTACTCCTACTGCTCTCTCTTCGTCCGCCCACGTGTTCTCGCACACCCCGAGAGCTTCTGGTCAGCGGGGTGGTGGCACCGGGATCCTCATCTCTCCCAAGTGGTCATTCTCTCTTTCTCCCCTTACCCATCTGTCTATCGCCTCCTTTGAATTCCATGCTGTCACAGTTACCAGCCCTTTCAAGCTTAACATCCTTATCATTTATCGCCCTCCAGGTTCCCTCGGAGAGTTCATCAATGAGCTTGATGCCTTGATAAGCTCCTTTCCTGAGGACGGCTCACCTCTCACAGTTCTGGGCGACTTTAACCTCCCCACGTCTACCTTTGACTCATTCCTCTCTGCCTCCTTCTTTCCACTCCTCTCCTCTTTTGACCTCACCCTCTCACCTTCCCCCAACTCACAAGGCAGGCAATACGCTCGACCTCATCTTTACTAGATGCTGTTCTTCCACTAACCTCATTGCAACTCCCCTCCAAGTCTCCGACCACTACCTTGTATCCTTTTCCCTCTCACTCTCATCCAACACTTCCCACACTGCCCCTACTCGGATGGTATCGCGCCGTCCCAACCTTCGCTCTCTCTCCCCCGCTACTCTCTCCTCTTCCATCCTATCATCTCTTCCCTCTGCTCAAACCTTCTCCAACCTATCTCCTGATTCTGCCTCCTCAACCCTCCTCTCCTCCCTTTCTGCATCCTTTGACTCTCTATGTCCCCTATCCTCCAGGCCGGCTCGGTCCTCCCTCCCGCTCCGTGGCTCGACGACTCATTGCGAGCTCACAGAACAGGGCTCCGGGCAGCCGAGCGGAAATGGAGGAAAACTCGCCTCCCTGCGGACCTGGCATCCTTTCACTCCCTCCTCTCTACATTTTCCTCTTCTGTCTCTGCTGCTAAAGCCACTTTCTACCACTCTAAATTCCAAGCATCTGCCTCTAACCCTAGGAAGCTCTTTGCCACCTTCTCCTCCCTCCTGAATCCTCCTCCCCTCCCCCCTCCTCCCTCTCTGCAGATGACTTCGTCAACCATTTTGAAAAGAAGGTCGACGACATCCGATCCTCGTTTGCTAAGTCAAACGACACCGCTGGTTCTGCTCACACTGCCCTACCCTGTGCTCTGACCTCTTTCTCCCCTCTCTCTCCAGATGAAATCTCGCGTCTTGTGACGGCCGGCCGCCCAACAACCTGCCCGCTTGACCCTATCCCCTCCTCTCTTCTCCAGACCATTTCCGGAGACCTTCTCCCTTACCTCACCTCGCTCATCAACTCATCCCTGACCGCTGGCTACGTCCCTTCCGTCTTCAAGAGAGCGAGAGTTGCACCCCTTCTGAAAAAACCTACACTCGATCCCTCCGATGTCAACAACTACAGACCAGTATCCCTTCTTTCTTTTCTCTCCAAAACTCTTGAACGTGCCGTCCTTGGCCAGCTCTCCCGCTATCTCTCTCAGAATGACCTTCTTCATCCAAACAAACATCTTTCTGGTAAGAAGAGTGGCGGGGGCGTATGCCTCATGACTAACGAGACATGGTGTGATGAAGGAAACATACAGGAACTCAAATCCTTCTGTTCACCTGATTTAGAATTCCTCACAATCAAATGTAGACCGCATTATCTTCCAAGAGAATTCTCCTCGATTATAATCACAGCCGTATATATCCCCCCCCAAGCAGACACATCGATGGCTCTGAACGAACTTTATTTAACTCTTTGCAAACTGGAAACCATTTATCCGGAGGCTGCATTCATTGTAGCTGGGGATTTTAACAAAACTAATCTGAAAACAAGACTCCCTAAATTTTACCAGCATATCGATTGCGCAACCAGGGGTGGTAAAACCTTGGATCATTGTTACTCTAACTTCCGCGACGCATATAAGGCCCTGCCCCGCCCCCCTTTCGGAAAAGCTGACCACGACTCCATTTTGCTGATCCCTGCCTACAGGCAGAAACTTAAACAAGAGGCTCCCACGCTGAGGTCTGTCCAACGCTGGTCAGACCAAGCTGACTCCACACTCCAAGACTGCTTCCATCACGTGGACTGGGACATGTTTCGTATTGCGTCAGATGGAAATATTGACGAATACGCTGATTCGGTGTGCGAGTTCATTAGAACGTGCGTCGAAGATGTCGTTCCCATAGCAACGATAAAAACATTCCCAAACCAGAAACCGTGGATTGATGGCAGCATTCGCGTGAAACTGAAAGCGCGAACCACTGCTTTTAATCAGGGCAAGGTGTCTGGTAATATGTCCGAATATAAACAATGCAGCTATTCCCTCCGCAAGGCTATTAAACAAGCTAAGCGTCAGTACAGAGACAAAGTGGAATCTCAATTCAATGGCTCAGACACAAGAGGCATGTGGCAGGGTCTACAGTCAATCACGGACTACAAGAAGAAACCCAGCCCAGTCACGGACCAGGATGTCTTGCTCCCAGGCAGACTAAATCACTTTTTGCCCGCTTTGAGGACAATACAGTGCCACTGACACTGCCTGCAACGAAAACATGCAGTCTCTCCTTCACTGCAGCCGAGGTGAGTAAGACATTTAAACGTGTTAACCCTCGCAAGGCTGCAGGCCCAGACGGCATCCCCAGCCGCGCCCTCAGAGCATGCGCAGACCAGCTGGCCGGTGTGTTTACGGACATATTCAATCAATCCCTATACCAGTCTGCTGTTCCCACATGCTTCAAGAGGGCCACCATTGTTCCTGTTCCCAAGAAAGCTAAGGTAACTGAGCTAAACGACTACCGCCCGTAGCACTCACTTCCGTCATCATGAAGTGCTTTGAGAGACTAGTCAAGGACCATATCACCTCCACCCTACCTGACACCCTAGACCCACTCCAATTTGCTTACCGCCCAAATAGGTCCACAGACGATGCAATCTCAACCACACTGCACACTGCCCTAACCCACCTGGACAAGAGGAATACCTATGTGAGAATGCTGTTCATCGACTACAGCTCGGCATTCAATACCATAGTACCCTCCAAGCTCGTCATCAAGCTCGAGACCCTGGGTCTCGACCCCGCCCTGTGCAACTGGGTACTGGACTTCCTGACGGGCCGCCCACAGGTGGTGAGGGTAGGCAACAACATCTCCTCCCCGCTGATCCTCAACACGGGGCCCCACAAGGGTGCGTTCTGAGCCCTCTCCTGTACTCCCTGTTCACCCACGACTGCGTGGCCATGCACGCCTCCAACTCAATCATCAAGTTTGCGGACGACACAACAGTGGTAGGCTTGATTACCAACAACGACGAGACGGCCTACAGGGAGGAGGTGAGGGCCTCGGAGTGTGGTGTCAGGAAAATAACCTCACACTCAACGTCAACAAAACTAAGGAGATGATTGTGGACTTCAGGAAACAGCAGAGGGAACACCCCCTATCCACATCGATGGATCAGTAGTGGAGAGGGTAGCAAGTTTTAAGTTCCTCGGCATACACATCACAGACAAACTGAATTGGTCCACTCACACTGACAGCGTCGTGAAGAAGGCGCAGCAGCGCCTCTTCAACCTCAGGAGGCTGAAGAAATTCGGCTTGTCACCAAAAGCACTCACAAACTTCTACAGATGCACAATCGAGAGCATCCTGGCGGGCTGTATCACCGCCTGGTACGGCAACTGCTCCGCCCTCAACCGTAAGGCTCTCCAGAGGGTAGTGAGGTCTGCACAACGCATCACCGGGGGCAAACTACCTGCCCTCCAGGACACCTACACCACCCGATGTTACAGGAAGGCCATAAAGATCATCAAGGACATCAACCACCCGAACCACTGCCTGTTCACCCCGCTATCATCCAGAAGGCGAGGTCAGTACAGGTGCATCAAAGCTGGGACCGAGAGACTGAAAAACAGCTTCTATCTCAAGGCCATCAGACTGTTAAACAGCAATCACTAACATTGAGTGGCTGCTGCCAACACACTGTCATTGACACTGACCCAACTCCAGCCACTTTAATAATGGGAATTGATGGGAAATGATGTAAATATATCACTAGCCACTTTAAACAATGCTACCTTATATAATGTTACTTACCCTACACTATTCATCTCATATGCATATGTATATACTGTACTCTAGATCATCGACTGCATTCTTATGTCACTAGCCACTTTAACTATGCCACTTTGTTTACTTTGTCTACATACTCATCTCATATGTATATACTGTACTCGATACCATCTACTGTATGCTGCTCTGTACCATCACTCATTCATATATCCTTATGTACATATTCCTTATCCCCTTACACTGTGTATAAGACAGTAGTTTTGGAATTGTTAGTTAGATTACTTGTTGGTTATCACTGCATTGTCGGAACTAGAAGCACAAGCATTTCGCTACACTCGCATTAACATCTGCTAACCATGTGTATGTGACAAATAAAATTTGATTTGATTTGATTTGATTTGATTTCATCCAAATCAGTCAGGTTTCAAGACTAGTCATTCAACTGAGACTGCTCTTCTCTGTATCACGGAGGCGCTCCGCACTGCTAAAGCTAACTCTCTCTCCTCTGCTCTCATCCTTCTAGACCTATCGGCTGCCTTCGATACTGTGAACCATCAGATCCTCCTCTCCACCCTCTCCGAGTTGGGCATCTCCGGCGCGGCCCACGCTTGGATTGCGTCCTACCTGACAGGTCGCTCCTACCAGGTGGCGTGGCGAGAATCTGTCTCCTCACCACGCGCTCTCACCACTGGCGTCCCCCAGGGCTCTGTTCTAGGCCCTCTCCTATTCTCGCTATACACCAAGTCACTTGGCTCTGTCATAACCTCACATGGTCTCTCCTATCATTGCTATGCAGACGACACACAATTAATCTTCTCCTTTCCCCCTTCTGATGACCAGGTGGCGAATCGCATCTCTGCATGTCTGGCAGACATATCAGTGTGGATGACGGATCACCACCTCAAGCTGAACCTCGGCAAGACGGAGCTGCTCTTCCTCCCGGGGAAGGACTGCCCGTTCCATGATCTCGCCATCACGGTTGACAACTCCATTGTGTCCTCCTCCCAGAGTGCTAAGATCCTTGGCGTGATCCTGGACAACACCCTGTCGTTCTCAACTAACATCAAGGCGGTGGCCCGTTCCTGTAGGTTCATGCTCTACAACATCCGCAGAGTACGACCCTGCCTCACACAGGAAGCGGCGCAGGTCCTAATCCAGGCACTTGTCATCTCCCGTCTGGATTACTGCAACTCGCTGTTGGCTGGGCTCCCTGCTTGTGCCATTAAACCCCTACAACTCATCCAGAACGCCGCAGCCCGTCTGGTGTTCAACCTTCCCAAGTTCTCTCACGTCACCCCGCTCCTCCGCTCCCTCCACTGGCTTCCAGTTGAAGCTCGCATCCGCTACAAGACCATGGTGCTTGCCTACGGAGCTGTGAGGGGAACGGCACCTCAGTACCTCCAGGCTCTGATCAGGTCCTACACCCAAACAAGGGCACTGCGTTCATCCACCTCTGGCCTGCTCGCCTCCCTACCACTGAGGAAGTACAGTTCCCGCTCAGCCCAGTCAAAACTGTTCGCTGCTCTGGCCCCCCAATGGTGGAACAAACTCCCTCACGACGCCAGGACAGCGGAGTCAATCACCACCTTCCGGAGACACCTGAAACCCCACCTCTTTAAGGAATACCTAGGATAGGATAAAGTAATCCTTCTCACCCCCCCCCCTTAAAAGATTTAGATGCACTATTGTAAAGTGGCTGTTCCACTGGATGTCATAAGGTGAACGCACCAATTTGTAAGTCGCTCTGGATAAGAGCGTCTGCTAAATGACTTAAATGTAAATGTAAATGTAAAGAAGGACAGTTTTATTGATTCTTTAATCAGGACAAGAAAATTCAGCTGTGCTAACATAATTGCAAAAGGGTTTTCTAATGATCAATTAGATTTTTTAAATTATAAACTTGGATTAGCTAACACAACCTGCCATTGGAACACAGGAGTGATGGTTGCTGATAATTGGCATCTGTACGCCTATGTAGATATTCCATAAAAAATCTACAGTTTCCAGCTATAATAGTCATTTACAACATTAGCAATGTCTACACTGTATTTCTGATCAATTTGATGTTATTTAATGGACAACAAAATTGATTTTCTTTCAAAAACAAGGACATTTCTAAGTGACCCCAAACTTTTGAATGGTAGTGTGTATGACACCCGGGGGTCATTCATAAACATTGACTGCCACAGGAAAATAACTACTTTTTGGGAAGATTACATAAAATGCCATTGAAAAATGTCATGCAATGTACAGGTCATTTTATATTAAAAGTGCAAATTCATTCAAGAATGAAAGTGATATTCAACAACATTTTAAAATACATTCTCTCTCCGGGTATGCAATGAGTGATGATGTAGGCTGTAGGTGCCGGGACGGCTGGGACGTATGGCGGCATGATATATGATATGGCAACATCAATAAATCCCACCTTCCTATCATGATGCTGATGAGCTATACCCGGGTGGGTGGGGGGTGCAATGTAAAAAGCTTTTACATTCCCAAGCTATTGTGTGAATATCAACTTATCCTAGTTATCCAGTTTTGTGACCCCAAACACACACACACGCGCACACACACACACACACACACACACACACACACACACACACACACACACACACACACACACACACACACACACACACACACACACACACTATCAGGTTTCAGCCTACTCAATAACAATTTTCATATTTGCATTCCACTGTGTTATCAAGAACTTACACTAGTCTCAGGCAAACATGCAAAGGATCATAATCTGTTCAGGCATGGGCAGTACTGTACAATGTACTAACATTTCCATTTTTATGTTGTCATTCCCTGGGTGTCCATGGTAAGGAAAGTAGAACTGTCAATTAGAGGTCGACCGATTAATCGGAATGGCCGATTAATTAGAGCCGATTTCAAGTTTTCATAACAATCGGAAATCGGTATTTTTGGACACCGATCTGGCCGATTTATTTATTTACAACTTTATTTAACTAGGGAAGTCAGTTAAGAACACATTCTTATTTTCAATGACGGCCTAGGAATGGTGGATTAACTGTTTATTCACTGCTTTAGCACACTCTGCCAACCCGGATGTTCTAGCCGTGTCTGAATCCTGGTTTAGGAAGACCACCAAAAACTCTGAAATCTCCATCCCTGACCACAACATTTTCAGACAAGATAGAACGGCCAAAGGGGGTGGTGTTGCAATCTACTGCAGAGAGAGCCTGTAGAGTTCTGTCCTACTATCCAGGTCTGTAGCCAAACAATTTGATCTTCTACTTTTAAAAATCCAACTCTCTAGAAACAAGTCTCTCACCGTTGCCGCCTGCTATAGACCACATCCTAGATATCATCCTAACCAACTTGCCCTCTAAATACACCTCTGCTGTTTTCAACCAAGATCTCAGCGATCACTGCCTCATTGCCTGCATCCGTAATGGGTCAGCGGTAAAGCGACCTCCACTCATCACTGTCAAACGCTCCCTGAAACACTTCAGCGAGCAGGCCTATCTAATCGACCTGGCCCGGGTATCCTGGAAGGATATTGACCTCAACCCGTCAGTAGAGGGTGCCTGGTTACCAAAAAAAATGCCTTCCTCACCATCTTAAATAAGCATGCCCCATTCAAGAAATTTAGAAACAGGAACAGATATAGCGCTTGGTTCTCTCCAGACCTGACTGCACTTAACCAACACAAAAACATCCTATGGCGTTCTGCATTAGCATTGAATAGCCCCCGTGATATGCAACTTTTCAGGGAAGTTAGAAACCAATACACACAGGCAGTTAGAAAAGCCAAGGCTAGCTTTATCAAGCAGAAATTTGCTTCCTGCAACAAAAAGTCAAAAAAGTTCTGGGACACTGTAAAGTCCACGGAGAACAAGAACACCTCCTCCCAGCTGCCCACGGCACTGAGGATTTGGAAACTCTGTCACCACCGATAAATCCACGATAATTGAACATTTCAATAAGCATTTTTCAACGCCTGGCCATACTTTCCACCTGGCTACCCCTACCCCGGTCAACTGCACTGTACCCCCCACAGCAACTCGCCCAAGCCTTCCCCATTTCTCGTTCTCCCAAATCCAGTCAGCTGATGCTCTGAAAGAGTTGCAAAATCTGGACCCCTACAAATCAGCCGGGCTAGACAATCTGGACCCTCTCTTTCTAAAATGATCTGCCAAAATTGTTGCAAGCCCTAGTACTAGCCTGTTCAACCTCTCTTTCGTGTCGTCTGAGATTCCCAAAGATTGGAAAGCAGCTGCGGTCATCCCTCTCTTCAAAGGGGGGGGACACTCTAGACCCAAACTGCTACAGACCTATATCTATCCTACCCTGCCTTTCTAAGGTCTTCAAAAGTCAAGTCAACAAACAGATTACTGACCATTTCGAATCCCACTGCACCTTCTCCACTATGCAATCTGGTTTCAGAGCTGGTCATGGGTGCACCTCAGCCACGCTCAAGGTCCTAAACGATATCTTAACCGCCATCGATAAGAAACAATACTGTGCAGCCGCATTCATTGACCTGGCCAAGGCTTTTGACTCTGTCAATCACCACATCCTCATCGGCAGACTTGATAGCCTTGGTTTCTCAAATTATTGCCTCGCCTGGTTCACCAACTACTTCTCTGATAGAGTTCAGTGTGTCAAATCGGAGGGCCTGTTGTCCGCGCCTCTGGCAGTCTCTATGGGGGTGCCACAGGGTTCAATTCTTGGGACGACTCTCTTCTCATCAATGATGTAGCTCTTGCTGGTGGTGAGTCTCTGATCCACCTCTACGCAGACGACACCATTCTGTATACTTCTGGCCCTTCTTTGGATACTGTGTTAACAACCCTCCAGACGAGCTTCAATGCCATACAACTCTCCTTCCATGGCCTCTAACTGCTCTTAAATACAAGTACAACTAAATGCATGCTCTTCAACCGATCGCTGCCTGCACCTGCCCGACCGTCCAGCATCACTACTCTGGACGGTTCTGACTTAGAATATGTGGACAACTACAAATACCTAGGTGTCTGGTTAGACTGTAAACTCTCCCTCCAGACTCACATCACACATCTCCAATCCAAAGTTAAATCTAGAATTGGCTTCCTATTTCGCAACAAAGCATCCTTCACTCATGCTGCCAAACATACCCTCGTAAAACCGACCATCCTACCGATCCTCGACTTCGGCGATGTCATTTACAAAATAGCCTCCAATACCCTACTCAATAAATTGGATGCAGTCTATCACAGTGCCATCTGTTTTGTCACCAAAGCCCCATATACTACCCACCACTGCGACCTGTATGCTGTCGTTGGCTGGCCCTCGCTTCATACTCGTCGCCAAACCCACTGGCTCCAGGCCATCTAAAAAGAACCTGCTAGGTAAAGTCCCCCCTTATCTCAGCTCGCTGGTCACCATAGCAGCACCCACCTGTAGCACACGCTACAGCAGGTATATCTCTCTGGTCATCCCCAAAACCAATTCTTCCTTTGGGTGCCTCTCCTTCCAGTTCTCTGCTGCCAATGACTGGAACGAACTACAAAAATCTCTGAAACTGGAAACACTTCTCCCTCACTCTATTTATTTATTTTGCTCCTTTGCACCCCATTATTTTTATTTCTACTTTGCACATTCTTTCACAGCAAATCTACCATTCCAGTGTTTTACTTGCTATATTGTATTTACTTTGCCACCATGGCCTTTTTTTTGCCTTTACCTCCCTTATCTCACCTCATTTGCTCACATCGTATATAGACATATTTTTCTACTGTATTATTGACTGTATGTTTGTTTTACTCCATGTGTAACTCTGTTGTTGTATGTGTCGAACTGCTTTGCTTTTTCTTGGCCAGGTCGCAATTATAAATGAGAAATTGTTCTCAACTAGCCTACCTGGTTAAATAAAGGTGAAATAAATCAAATAAAAATACAAATAAAGAATGACAGATTTTTACCTTGTCAGCTCAGGGATTCAATCTTGCAACCCTACAGTTAACTAGTCCAATTCTCTAACCACCAGCCTCACATTGCACTCCATGAGGAGCCTGCCTGTTACGCGAATGCAGTAAGAAGCCAAGGTAAGTTGCTAGCTAGCATTAAACTTATTTGATAAAAAACAGTCAATCAATCAATCATAATCACTAGTTTACTACATGGTTGATGATAGTACTAGTTTATCTAGTGTGTCCTGTGTTGCATATAATCGATGCGGTGCGCATTTGCGAAAAAGGACTGTCGTTGCTCCAATGTGTACCTAACCATAAACATCAATGCCTTTCTTAAAATCAATACACAAGTATATATTTTTAAACCTGCATATTTAGTTAATATTGCCTGCTAACATTAATTTATTTTAACTAGGGAAAATGTGTCACTTCTCTTGCAACAGAGTCAGGGTATATGCAGCAGTTTTGGCCGCCTGGCTCGTTGCGAACTGTGTGAAGACTATTTCTTCCTAACAAAGACAGCCAACTTCGCCAAACAAGGGATGTTTTAACAAAAGCGCATTTGCGAAAAAAGCACAATCGTTGCACGACTGTACCTAACCATAAACATCAATGCCTTTCTTAAAATCAATACTCAGAAGTATATATTTTTAAACCTTTATGTTTAGCTAAAAGAAATCCAGGTTAGCAGGCAATATTATACAGGTGAAATTGTGTCACTTCTCTTGCGTTCATTGCACGCAGAGTCAGGGTATATGCAACAGTTTGGGCTGCCTGGCTCGTTGCGAACTAATTTGCCAGAATTTTACGTAATTATGACATAACATTGAAGGTTGTGCAATGTAACAGGAATATTTAGACTTATGGATGCCACCCATTAGATAAAATACGGAACAGGTCCGTATTTCACTGAAAGAATAAACGTCTTGTTTTCGAGATGATAGTTTCCGGATTTGACCATATTAATGACCGAAGTCTCGTATTTCTGTGTTATCATGTTAAAACTAAGTCTATGATTTGATAGAGCAGTCTGACTGAGCGATGGTAGGCACCAGCAGGCTCATAAGCATTCATTCAAACAGCACTTTCGTGCGTTTGCCAGCAGCTGTTTATGACTTCAAGCCTATCAACTCCCAAGATTAGGCTGGTGTAACCGATGTGAAATGGCTAGCTAGTTAGCAGGTTGCGCGCTAATAGCGTTTCAAACATCACTCGCTCTGAGATTTGGAGTAGTTGTTCCCCTTGCTCTGCTTGGGTAATATTAAGTTAAAATAAGTGTTCATTCAGTATTGTTGTAATTGTCATTATTACAAATAAGTTTTAAAAAATCGTCCGATTAATCAGTATCAGCTTTTTTGGTCCTCCAATAATCGGCATCGGCGTTGAAAAATCATAATCGGTCGACCTCTACTGTCAATAGAACCATTGAAGGGATTATTTTCCCATATACAGTACGTAGTGGAATCAAACGTTTAAAAGGTCATTTCCCTATGCCCCCTGCCAAATGTTTACTGTCCTCATCTCGATGTGTGTGAATATTTTTCTATTATCAAACGGTGAGGGGTTAAAGTGTAGAGGGGCTTGTAAGGGTCTGGTATCGGAAGCAATAAAAGGTCATCAGGACTTATACTTCTATCCATGTTCTCCTTCCGTTCCTAGACCTAGATGACGTTCTCAAAGAGCTGCATGGAGGCCATGATATTTTCATCCTGGTGAGAGAAATGAAAAGTTGAGGAATCAGTTGCTAAGGACACAATGTCAATTGAACACTACTTATGGCAGAACTGTTCTTAGCTCTTCATATGCTTTGTGTTCCTCTGACATGAACAGGTTCTGTAAGACAAACCTGTCAGTTAACCTGCTGTCTGCCAGCTACAGGAATACCTGGAATGTTAGCCAGGCGAGTTAAAGCCATGTAATAGCATGTGGCTTGTCTGGGCTTTCTAACATGATGTACAGTACATCTTTTCATCAGTAAAGATTGTGGAGGATGTGTTTACCTTCTGACAAGTCTCTATGAACTCATCAATGGTCACCACCCCGTCTCTGTTCCGATCCATTTTCTGAAAAAGCTAGCCATTAAATATCTCATACGATTACATACAGAACTACAATTTTTGTATTTTATTTAACCTTTATTTAACTAGGCAAGTCAGTTAAGAACAAATTCTTATTTACAATGACGGCCTACCCGGCCAAACCCTAACCCGGACGACGCTGGGCCGGTTTTGCGCTTCCACAGTAACAAAATGTGAAGCTTTTAGGTTGGGAAAACTCAAACAGACGAGAGTTCTTATTACACAATAGCCAAAAAAATACATCTTTAGGACAGAAACAACACAAACATAAGGACAGAAGGTGTTAATCAAGGTAAAATGTTAGACATGGGGGTGAGATGGGAGGGTCATACACTGGGGGCTTATGTACCTGAAAGAACTTGTCCACATGCTCCGATGGATCAATATCTCGTACACTGGGAGAGGTATACCTGCCCATCATGTCATAAATGGACGTCATTATGGCCAACATCTCCTGTACACACACACACACACACACACACACACACACACACACGCACACACACACACAAACACACACACATACAGTCATGAGTCAGCGCCAGGTCTTGGAGTGTTATGTCTAGCAGAAGAGCATCTCTATGCAACAAACAGGAAATGCACAACCTTACACTGTACCTCCTTGGTGATGTAGCCATCCTTGTTGATATCATACAGATTGAAGGCCCACCGGAGTTTCTCTGTTTCTGAACCTCTGAGCAGTACAGATAGTCCAATCACAAAGTCCTGCAAAAAACATAGAAAACCTTACTGACTGTCGAAGTATTTCATCTACTGAAGGCAATTTGTTTTTTAGATTGAGCAGGTTATCGGGATGGCTAACGTTGATTGTTCTAGAAGATTTTATACGAGAGGACAACTGACCTAACTTAAGAGGAGCTTTGCTTACCTCGAAACGGATAGAGCCATTTCTGTCCATGTCAAATGCGTTGAACAGGAAATGTGCATATGTGGTGGCATCTGAGAAGGGATACCGATAATGTAGTTAACATTAGGCAGGTATACAGTGGGTGACAGCTGGTTATTTATTCTCTTTCCACTTTTATCCACTTTGACGGTCGCTCTGGGTGAAATGGGTCAGTCTTTATAGCATATATAAATCAATAGGTGAGGTTCTGAGTTGTCAGAATCTTCAATTTCTTATCAAATGTTGATTACAAAACAGTATGATAATTCTCTCTATTAAATCACAGCCCATTGAAAGAGCTGACAACGTAGCAGCAGTTGAAAGGGAGTCTCCCACCTATCTGCAGTACTACCTATCTGCAGTACTATTCCATTGTGCCTCCCTTACATCACTTGAGGGCAGACTCCTACCTCCCTGGGGGAAGAACTGTGAGTAGATGTTCTTGAAAGTCTCCTCATCCACCAGCCCGCTGGGACACTCCTGTTCAGAGGGAAATTAAAATACATTTAATAAGTACTAAGTGCTTAACTTGTATGCGCTGTATGTATTTATAAATGTAGTTAAAATTCTATGAAAATAGATATATCTAACGGTTTGTTATCGGCTAATATATGTGTAACAGCTCGTAGTGAGTGAGTGTAAATATCTGTGTAAATAAATGTGTGTAGCTATGCAAGTGTATCAAACATATTGTAAGATGATATCTTTGCAGTCCTTCAAGTCCCTGACAGTGTGCGTTTAACCTCTACCCCACTCCCACTCGGTGCGCTACGCCCAGCCAAGTCCCAGTCGCACGTTTTTAAAGCCTCTGTAGAGTGACTGCAACTCCTTCTTGGTGAACTGGGTCTGGACCTGGAGCTGTTCCAAGCCTTCAGGCTGGTGACGAACAGTAGAAAGCTCCAATTCACAGTCGCTACTCTCTGTTTGAGAGAGGAGAGGGAAAGAGAGAGAGGAGGAGAACCCAGGGAAATGAAGGAGAGTCGGGAGAAGGGGAGAGGTGAAAGGTGAAAGGGAGGGAAGAATGTGGATCAGGTGAGAGGCAAGAATAGGACGGGAGCAGATGAGAAAGGTTGAAATCAGGAGAGGAAGACGGGACCATCAGAACAAATTGGGAGGGAGAGGCATTTGTGTGGTGGGTAACAGAGAAATTGGATTTGATGAAAATGGTGTACAATATTTTGGCAAAAAGAAGGTGGACATGTGAACAATAAAGTGGGAGAGGATGATGAATGAATGACAAAAGGAAATGACGAATACAGGGAGTTACTACTGTGTGTGTGCTCACCATCTATGAAATACAAACAAACAGCGCGAGGAATGGGGAGAGGAAGACAGGGGAGAAATTGAAGTGTAGGGAAGTGAGAAGGGGGGAACACATACAATCAGATTAAGCCAGACAGTCACAGTATTTTGGTTTAAGTCATTTCTTTCTCTATAAACCAGTAATAAGACATGAAACCTTCGTTGTCTTGAGGCAGTTTGTCTAGAGTTGCAGTGGAAGCCCATCTTCTCTCATAAAGTGACAACAATGAAATCCATGTATATCTTCAACTATCACCAACACAGTACAAGAAGCTTCTGTCTATCTGTGAGGAATATGATGGCCTTGAAAAGAACAGGGCACTGTAGAGTCTCTCCTTGTTACTTACCATCTAATGTCAAGGGCTCCCAGACACCAAACTGCTTGAACACTACAAAAAACAGGCCAATGACTACAGTAATTGCAATCAGTTCCATGCCTTCCAGCACCATGGCTGTATACTTGGTGTAGACTTTTGCATATATATATAAATATATATATAAAACTTTGTAGTTTTATGACTTGTTTGAATAAGAACCTTTATCAGCTTGCTATTGGCCAGCTCTGAACATATTGGATGCGTTTTCCACAACTTAACAAATGTTTGCTGCTGGATGTGTGTGTCTAAGAAAACATCAAAACAAACAATTGAACAAGATGTCTGAAAAATAGCTGCGAACCCTGAAATCTATTGGTCACACTTTACTCTCCCCATTTTCCCACCCACACACAGTGTTAAAGGAAGTGAACTCTCAGGTGACGATGCTCCTCGTGATGAAGACGGTAAAGATCCAGTGAAGGTAGAGATCCATTAACAGTCACTCTGTTCCAGGTGCCCTTCATTTAACCCCTTGATATCCAGCAAAAGCAAAAAGGTGAGTTTGATGATAATATCTTCTTGTCTTCAAAAAAGTCCCTCTAAATCCAAGTCCAGTGCATGGTATTGAGTTGAAAACAAACATATACCACTTGATTCCTCATCTCCCAAATATCTCCATCCTCTGTGAAGTATCTTCCTTAGTACACACTCTGCACCAGTTAAGGGCTGAACCCCCTGTGTCTCCCTTTTTGGGTAAGTCTGTCCTACAGGTCCATCAAGAAAGGAATGATCCCTCTAGTGCATTCTCCAGTTGGAGCGAGTGAGGAAGATGAGAGAGGGCAGTAGGGCGAGACCGGAGAGATTATGTGTCGTTTTTTTACTAATAGTTTCTAATTGACGGTCTGAGCGTTTCCTTGTTTTCCCAGGCATTTCAAGGATGATGTAAAGCTGTAAACCAGGCATTGATCCACATCCACTGATGGCTGGAATATGACCAGCAGCACTTAGAGTGAAGGAGTCTGCCCTGCCCTGTGTGGCGCTGCCTGTGTCTATCTCCCCATTCACACAGCCAACATAACACTGGATTCAAAAAGAAACCTCACATTGTGGTTCTAATTCAACAAACTGATATTACAATTGAGTTTATTAAGGGACTTTAAACAAGATGAATAGTGGAGGTAGACATAGTGCCCTAATAATTTTTCCTATCCCAAAACACCTTACAAAGAGGTAGAGTTCATAACTGGTGAGTGTGCACATCTTATTGGAGAGAGTTTAAGCAGGAGCTGAGAGAGGGAGCAGGGGAGGATAAATCAATGAGATGCAAAATACTGGTCTTAGGACTGGAATGAGAACAGGCCAGAAATGCATTTTTACCAGAGAGAGATTTAGATGGAGTTAGCCACTGGACTCAATCTTCTTTATGCTGCACATCAAGGTGCTGCACCTTGTGGACACTGTAGGGAAACCACTGAAGCACAGCTGCACCACTGCACCGGGAACACAGTCCCACAAATGAGCCCCTGTTCATAATTTCCGAGTACTACTTTGCAAACACATAAATGTCAAACATTTGTGTTTTAAAGATAACAGTATCCTCACTTTCAACTCCATTCCTACAAAGAGCAAGCACAGGTGACCAAACCACTACCATCAGAATGATCACAGAGCGTTTTTAATCCACTGATGTCTCTATAACCGTATGAACTGCCACAACAGTGTCAGGCAGAGCCTTGTGTTCATGCATACAGTACAAGGTTAGCTCATGTAATAAACCATTGAAAACGAAGACAGCAACAAAATGTCCATGCTCCCTATAAATGCTGATCTATCCCTTTCATTAAAGACGGACAAGGCTTAATGCTGGCATATCGGCATTTCTGCACTCTTCAGAGCAAACATTAATAACAACAGTAATGAGAACGTCATGAAGGCCCATAGCCCCAGAATATCAATCATACGACAGCAACTCACAAAAACACAACCATCTGCTTACAGTACAACCCAGCCCCCTCACTCCCTCCCTCCCTCCCTCCCTCATCACACACACATCTCCAATCCAAAGTTAAATCTAGAATTGGCTTCCTATTTCGCAACAAAGCATCCTTCACTCATGCTGCCAAACATACCCTCGTAAAACCGACCATCCTACCGATCCTCGACTTCGGCGATGTCATTTACAAAATAGCCTCCAATACCCTACTCAATAAATTGGATGCAGTCTATCACAGTGCCATCTGTTTTGTCACCAAAGCCCCATATACTACCCACCACTGCGACCTGTATGCTGTCGTTGGCTGGCCCTCGCTTCATACTCGTCGCCAAACCCACTGGCTCCAGGCCATCTAAAAAGAACCTGCTAGGTAAAGTCCCCCCTTATCTCAGCTCGCTGGTCACCATAGCAGCACCCACCTGTAGCACACGCTACAGCAGGTATATCTCTCTGGTCATCCCCAAAACCAATTCTTCCTTTGGGTGCCTCTCCTTCCAGTTCTCTGCTGCCAATGACTGGAACGAACTACAAAAATCTCTGAAACTGGAAACACTTCTCCCTCACTCTATTTATTTATTTTGCTCCTTTGCACCCCATTATTTTTATTTCTACTTTGCACATTCTTTCACAGCAAATCTACCATTCCAGTGTTTTACTTGCTATATTGTATTTACTTTGCCACCATGGCCTTTTTTTTGCCTTTACCTCCCTTATCTCACCTCATTTGCTCACATCGTATATAGACATATTTTTCTACTGTATTATTGACTGTATGTTTGTTTTACTCCATGTGTAACTCTGTTGTTGTATGTGTCGAACTGCTTTGCTTTTTCTTGGCCAGGTCGCAATTATAAATGAGAAATTGTTCTCAACTAGCCTACCTGGTTAAATAAAGGTGAAATAAATCAAATAAAAATACAAATAAAGAATGACAGATTTTTACCTTGTCAGCTCAGGGATTCAATCTTGCAACCCTACAGTTAACTAGTCCAATTCTCTAACCACCAGCCTCACATTGCACTCCATGAGGAGCCTGCCTGTTACGCGAATGCAGTAAGAAGCCAAGGTAAGTTGCTAGCTAGCATTAAACTTATTTGATAAAAAACAGTCAATCAATCAATCATAATCACTAGTTTACTACATGGTTGATGATAGTACTAGTTTATCTAGTGTGTCCTGTGTTGCATATAATCGATGCGGTGCGCATTTGCGAAAAAGGACTGTCGTTGCTCCAATGTGTACCTAACCATAAACATCAATGCCTTTCTTAAAATCAATACACAAGTATATATTTTTAAACCTGCATATTTAGTTAATATTGCCTGCTAACATTAATTTATTTTAACTAGGGAAAATGTGTCACTTCTCTTGCAACAGAGTCAGGGTATATGCAGCAGTTTTGGCCGCCTGGCTCGTTGCGAACTGTGTGAAGACTATTTCTTCCTAACAAAGACAGCCAACTTCGCCAAACAAGGGATGTTTTAACAAAAGCGCATTTGCGAAAAAAGCACAATCGTTGCACGACTGTACCTAACCATAAACATCAATGCCTTTCTTAAAATCAATACTCAGAAGTATATATTTTTAAACCTTTATGTTTAGCTAAAAGAAATCCAGGTTAGCAGGCAATATTATACAGGTGAAATTGTGTCACTTCTCTTGCGTTCATTGCACGCAGAGTCAGGGTATATGCAACAGTTTGGGCTGCCTGGCTCGTTGCGAACTAATTTGCCAGAATTTTACGTAATTATGACATAACATTGAAGGTTGTGCAATGTAACAGGAATATTTAGACTTATGGATGCCACCCATTAGATAAAATACGGAACAGGTCCGTATTTCACTGAAAGAATAAACGTCTTGTTTTCGAGATGATAGTTTCCGGATTTGACCATATTAATGACCGAAGTCTCGTATTTCTGTGTTATCATGTTAAAACTAAGTCTATGATTTGATAGAGCAGTCTGACTGAGCGATGGTAGGCACCAGCAGGCTCATAAGCATTCATTCAAACAGCACTTTCGTGCGTTTGCCAGCAGCTGTTTATGACTTCAAGCCTATCAACTCCCAAGATTAGGCTGGTGTAACCGATGTGAAATGGCTAGCTAGTTAGCAGGTTGCGCGCTAATAGCGTTTCAAACATCACTCGCTCTGAGATTTGGAGTAGTTGTTCCCCTTGCTCTGCTTGGGTAATATTAAGTTAAAATAAGTGTTCATTCAGTATTGTTGTAATTGTCATTATTACAAATAAGTTTTAAAAAATCGTCCGATTAATCAGTATCAGCTTTTTGGTCCTCCAATAATCGGCATCGGCGTTGAAAAATCATAATCGGTCGACCTCTACTGTCAATAGAACCATTGAAGGGATTATTTTCCCATATACAGTACGTAGTGGAATCAAACGTTTAAAAGGTCATTTCCCTATGCCCCCTGCCAAATGTTTACTGTCCTCATCTCGATGTGTGTGAATATTTTTCTATTATCAAACGGTGAGGGGTTAAAGTGTAGAGGGGCTTGTAAGGGTCTGGTATCGGAAGCAATAAAAGGTCATCAGGACTTATACTTCTATCCATGTTCTCCTTCCGTTCCTAGACCTAGATGACGTTCTCAAAGAGCTGCATGGAGGCCATGATATTTTCATCCTGGTGAGAGAAATGAAAAGTTGAGGAATCAGTTGCTAAGGACACAATGTCAATTGAACACTACTTATGGCAGAACTGTTCTTAGCTCTTCATATGCTTTGTGTTCCTCTGACATGAACAGGTTCTGTAAGACAAACCTGTCAGTTAACCTGCTGTCTGCCAGCTACAGGAATACCTGGAATGTTAGCCAGGCGAGTTAAAGCCATGTAATAGCATGTGGCTTGTCTGGGCTTTCTAACATGATGTACAGTACATCTTTTCATCAGTAAAGATTGTGGAGGATGTGTTTACCTTCTGACAAGTCTCTATGAACTCATCAATGGTCACCACCCCGTCTCTGTTCCGATCCATTTTCTGAAAAAGCTAGCCATTAAATATCTCATACGATTACATACAGAACTACAATTTTTGTATTTTATTTAACCTTTATTTAACTAGGCAAGTCAGTTAAGAACAAATTCTTATTTACAATGACGGCCTACCCCGGCCAAACCCTAACCCGGACGACGCTGGGCCGGTTTTGCGCTTCCACAGTAACAAAATGTGAAGCTTTTAGGTTGGGAAAACTCAAACAGACGAGAGTTCTTATTACACAATAGCCAAAAAAATACATCTTTAGGACAGAAACAACACAAACATAAGGACAGAAGGTGTTAATCAAGGTAAAATGTTAGACATGGGGGTGAGATGGGAGGGGGTCATACACTGGGGGCTTATGTACCTGAAAGAACTTGTCCACATGCTCCGATGGATCAATATCTCGTACACTGGGAGAGGTATACCTGCCCATCATGTCATAAATGGACGTCATTATGGCCAACATCTCCTGTACACACACACACACACACACACACACACACACACACACGCACACACACACACAAACACACACACATACAGTCATGAGTCAGCGCCAGGTCTTGGAGTGTTATGTCTAGCAGAAGAGCATCTCTATGCAACAAACAGGAAATGCACAACCTTACACTGTACCTCCTTGGTGATGTAGCCATCCTTGTTGATATCATACAGATTGAAGGCCCACCGGAGTTTCTCTGTTTCTGAACCTCTGAGCAGTACAGATAGTCCAATCACAAAGTCCTGCAAAAAAACATAGAAAACCTTACTGACTGTCGAAGTATTTCATCTACTGAAGGCAATTTGTTTTTTAGATTGAGCAGGTTATCGGGATGGCTAACGTTGATTGTTCTAGAAGATTTTATACGAGAGGACAACTGACCTAACTTAAGAGGAGCTTTGCTTACCTCGAAACGGATAGAGCCATTTCTGTCCATGTCAAATGCGTTGAACAGGAAATGTGCATATGTGGTGGCATCTGAGAAGGGATACCGATAATGTAGTTAACATTAGGCAGGTATACAGTGGGTGACAGCTGGTTATTTATTCTCTTTCCACTTTTATCCACTTTGACGGTCGCTCTGGGTGAAATGGGTCAGTCTTTATAGCATATATAAATCAATAGGTGAGGTTCTGAGTTGTCAGAATCTTCAATTTCTTATCAAATGTTGATTACAAAACAGTATGATAATTCTCTCTATTAAATCACAGCCCATTGAAAGAGCTGACAACGTAGCAGCAGTTGAAAGGAGTCTCCCACCTATCTGCAGTACTACCTATCTGCAGTACTATTCCATTGTGCCTCCCTTACATCACTTGAGGGCAGACTCCTACCTCCCTGGGGGAAGAACTGTGAGTAGATGTTCTTGAAAGTCTCCTCATCCACCAGCCCGCTGGGACACTCCTGTTCAGAGGGAAATTAAAATACATTTAATAAGTACTAAGTGCTTAACTTGTATGCGCTGTATGTATTTATAAATGTAGTTAAAATTCTATGAAAATAGATATATCTAACGGTTTGTTATCGGCTAATATATGTGTAACAGCTCGTAGTGAGTGAGTGTAAATATCTGTGTAAATAAATGTGTGTAGCTATGCAAGTGTATCAAACATATTGTAAGATGATATCTTTGCAGTCCTTCAAGTCCCTGACAGTGTGCGTTTAACCTCTACCCCACTCCCACTCGGTGCGCTACGCCCAGCCAAGTCCCAGTCGCACGTTTTTAAAGCCTCTGTAGAGTGACTGCAACTCCTTCTTGGTGAACTGGGTCTGGACCTGGAGCTGTTCCAAGCCTTCAGGCTGGTGACGAACAGTAGAAAGCTCCAATTCACAGTCGCTACTCTCTGTTTGAGAGAGGAGAGGGAAAGAGAGAGAGGAGGAGAACCCAGGGAAATGAAGGAGAGTCGGGAGAAGGGGAGAGGTGAAAGGTGAAAGGGAGGGAAGAATGTGGATCAGGTGAGAGGCAAGAATAGGACGGGAGCAGATGAGAAAGGTTGAAATCAGGAGAGGAAGACGGGACCATCAGAACAAATTGGGAGGGAGAGGCATTTGTGTGGTGGGTAACAGAGAAATTGGATTTGATGAAAATGGTGTACAATATTTTGGCAAAAGAAGGTGGACATGTGAACAATAAAGTGGGAGAGGATGATGAATGAATGACAAAAGGAAATGACGAATACAGGGAGTTACTACTGTGTGTGTGCTCACCATCTATGAAATACAAACAAACAGCGAGGAATGGGGAGAGGAAGACAGGGGAGAAATTGAAGTGTAGGGAAGTGAGAAGGGGGGAACACATACAATCAGATTAAGCCAGACAGTCACAGTATTTTGGTTTAAGTCATTTCTTTCTCTATAAACCAGTAATAAGACATGAAACCTTCGTTGTCTTGAGGCAGTTTGTCTAGAGTTGCAGTGGAAGCCCATCTTCTCTCATAAAGTGACAACAATGAAATCCATGTATATCTTCAACTATCACCAACACAGTACAAGAAGCTTCTGTCTATCTGTGAGGAATATGATGGCCTTGAAAAGAACAGGGCACTGTAGAGTCTCTCCTTGTTACTTACCATCTAATGTCAAGGGCTCCCAGACACCAAACTGCTTGAACACTACAAAAAACAGGCCAATGACTACAGTAATTGCAATCAGTTCCATGCCTTCCAGCACCATGGCTGTATACTTGGTGTAGACTTTTGCATATATATATAAATATATATATAAAACTTTGTAGTTTTATGACTTGTTTGAATAAGAACCTTTATCAGCTTGCTATTGGCCAGCTCTGAACATATTGGATGCGTTTTCCACAACTTAACAAATGTTTGCTGCTGGATGTGTGTGTCTAAGAAAACATCAAAACAAACAATTGAACAAGATGTCTGAAAAATAGCTGCGAACCCTGAAATCTATTGGTCACACTTTACTCTCCCCATTTTCCCACCCACACACAGTGTTAAAGGAAGTGAACTCTCAGGTGACGATGCTCCTCGTGATGAAGACGGTAAAGATCCAGTGAAGGTAGAGATCCATTAACAGTCACTCTGTTCCAGGTGCCCTTCATTTAACCCCTTGATATCCAGCAAAAGCAAAAAGGTGAGTTTGATGATAATATCTTCTTGTCTTCAAAAAGTCCCTCTAAATCCAAGTCCAGTGCATGGTATTGAGTTGAAAACAAACATATACCACTTGATTCCTCATCTCCCAAATATCTCCATCCTCTGTGAAGTATCTTCCTTAGTACACACTCTGCACCAGTTAAGGGCTGAACCCCCTGTGTCTCCCTTTTTGGGTAAGTCTGTCCTACAGGTCCATCAAGAAAGGAATGATCCCTCTAGTGCATTCTCCAGTTGGAGCGAGTGAGGAAGATGAGAGAGGGCAGTAGGGCGAGACCGGAGAGATTATGTGTCGTTTTTTTTACTAATAGTTTCTAATTGACGGTCTGAGCGTTTCCTTGTTTTCCCAGGCATTTCAAGGATGATGTAAAGCTGTAAACCAGGCATTGATCCACATCCACTGATGGCTGGAATATGACCAGCAGCACTTAGAGTGAAGGAGTCTGCCCTGCCCTGTGTGGCGCTGCCTGTGTCTATCTCCCCATTCACACAGCCAACATAACACTGGATTCAAAAAGAAACCTCACATTGTGGTTCTAATTCAACAAACTGATATTACAATTGAGTTTATTAAGGGACTTTAAACAAGATGAATAGTGGAGGTAGACATAGTGCCCTAATAATTTTTCCTATCCCAAAACACCTTACAAAGAGGTAGAGTTCATAACTGGTGAGTGTGCACATCTTATTGGAGAGAGTTTAAGCAGGAGCTGAGAGAGGGAGCAGGGGAGGATAAATCAATGAGATGCAAAATACTGGTCTTAGGACTGGAATGAGAACAGGCCAGAAATGCATTTTTACCAGAGAGAGATTTAGATGGAGTTAGCCACTGGACTCAATCTTCTTTATGCTGCACATCAAGGTGCTGCACCTTGTGGACACTGTAGGGAAACCACTGAAGCACAGCTGCACCACTGCACCGGGAACACAGTCCCACAAATGAGCCCCTGTTCATAATTTCCGAGTACTACTTTGCAAACACATAAATGTCAAACATTTGTGTTTTAAAGATAACAGTATCCTCACTTTCAACTCCATTCCTACAAAGAGCAAGCACAGGTGACCAAACCACTACCATCAGAATGATCACAGAGCGTTTTTAATCCACTGATGTCTCTATAACCGTATGAACTGCCACAACAGTGTCAGGCAGAGCCTTGTGTTCATGCATACAGTACAAGGTTAGCTCATGTAATAAACCATTGAAAACGAAGACAGCAACAAAATGTCCATGCTCCCTATAAATGCTGATCTATCCCTTTCATTAAAGACGGACAAGGCTTAATGCTGGCATATCGGCATTTCTGCACTCTTCAGAGCAAACATTAATAACAACAGTAATGAGAACGTCATGAAGGCCCATAGCCCCAGAATATCAATCATACGACAGCAACTCACAAAAACACAACCATCTGCTTACAGTACAACCCAGCCCCCTCACTCCCTCCCTCCCTCCCTCCCTCCATCCCTCCCTCCCTCTGAAAGGTTCTAAGACTGCCAGAGTGTGTGACTACCATCTGGTGTACATAGAGAGTACTTATATTGTGTCATGTAATGATTAATACTATCCAGCAGATGGAAATGCCTAGACATGGTTGTATTGGTGGTTCCTTACTGGAAAGGGCTTAGAGTTGACGCAGGGCAGGGCGGTGGAGGGGTTAATATGGGGGGGGATGGTGGTTGGGGGTCTCTTCGCTCTGGTGAGTGCACATGTACATGTTAGCCCCAGTCTGCATGCACAGAAGGGCAATGTCAATAATTTAGATAGATAGAGAAAACGAGGGCATACCGGGGGTACAAGCAGTAACAGACACTCTGCTACTCCCTCCATATTCAGCTCATACTTCCACCCATAAAGAATTACAAATATCAAACTAGTTCAGGTGCTGGATAGAAAAAACAAATAATGTACTCTTTCAACAACACCCTTATTTACTTAACAATATATTTTTGCATGTGTTGTACGTGTTCCTGAAAAAAGGGTATAGCAAGTCATCCACAAAGGCTTTGAAACAAAAGTCATTGATCATTACCAATTTGACAAAAGTAATGGCCATAGTTTCTTTCTGGAGGCAGCTTCCCTCCACTAAGAGATGACTGGTACATTACTGTCAACACTGGGACTTTTTTATTTCAATAATCATTTTAAGCTTTCTAAATCCCTACTAAAATAACTGAAGGAAAAGGAAAGAAGAGAAAAAGGAGAGAGTGGGAGAGTTTACAGGAGAGTTAACAGGAGAGTTTACAGGGGAGTTTACAGGAGAGTTTACAGGAGAGTTAACAGGAGAGTTTACAGGAGAGTTTAAAGGAGAGTTTACACGAGGAGAGTTTACAGGAGAGTTTACAGGGGAGTTTAAAGGAGAGTTTACAGGGGAGTTTAAAGGAGAGTTTACAGGGGAGTTTACAGGAGAGTTTACACGAGGAGAGTTTACAGGAGAGTTTACAGGGGAGTTTACAGGAGAGTTTACACGAGGAGAGTTTACAGGAGAGTTTACAGGGGAGTTTACAGGAGAGTTTAAAGGAGAGTTTACAGGGGAGTTTACAGGAGAGTTTAAAGGAGAGTTTACAGGGGAGTTTAAAGGAGAGTTTACAGGAGAGTTTACACGAGGAGAGCAGTAAGCCTACGGCAATCAGTTTGCTGGGATTGTGGAGAACGAATAGAGATTTATTGATAGTATATTGAAGTGACACAAAAAGATGAGTGGCTAGCACAGTAGAAGTCCACTGAGAGACAGCAAGAGAGATGATAGAGTTAAAATATAGTCCTATAAAATGGGGGTAGACGCATTCAAATGAATTTGACCTGCATCCCCTCCCCCTCTCCTCTGCCTTCGTCTTCACTCCACCCCAGCTATCTCACACAGGAAAGAACACATACAACTCTGTAGCTGGGATGACTGAGCCTCATGTAAGTTTGGCACTGTCCCTGACCTACCTGGCCCCTGAGTGTTTGTGGTGCTGTCAATGATCCATTTGACGAGGCAGCACTTCATCAGAGATTTACGAGTGATTCGGGGCTTCTGCCATTTCCCTCTGTCCTCCCTCTGTCCTCCTGGGCTGGGCTCCTTCCCGTTGGCATCAGGCAGCAAGCCACCGTCCACTCCTTTTCCATCAGCCTGGGGGACACAGAACTAACTTGGTTAACAGATGACAGAGAGAGGGGTAAGGACACTACAGAGAAGACTGCTGGTACAGAAGGTTTAGAGGATGCACAGAGAAGAATGTATAGGCTGGACAGAGAGGGGGAGGAAGAGAAAGAACATGATATTACGGAAAATGTGTACAAAAAGCCATCCATAAGCCATCCCTATTCCACTTTTTGTTTCATTAATCTATTTTTGTCCATGCATTTTGCATCATACTGTATGATTGTGCGTTTTTGCAAAATGCATCATAGCGGCTGTATTTCGAAAGTTATACAGTGCCTTCAGAAATTATTCACACCCCTGGACTTTTTCCACATTTGGTTGTGTTACAGCCTGAATTTAAAATGGCTTAGAGATGTTTTTGTCAATACCCATAATGTCAAAGTGGAACTACGTTTTTTTTTAAATGAGTTGAAAATTCAAAGTTAAAATGTCTTGCGTCAATAAGTATTCAACCACTTTGTAGCCTTGCACGAGCCTTGGCATGTGATGTACAAATACACTCCCTGGACAGGACGCTAATCTATTGCAGGGCCTTCATTTTCTTTCAATATCAAACAATCTATCTCCTTAATGCGGAGTATCAAGCAGCAGAGACACATCAGGTCCCATTTATACAGCCTTTGGTATGACTCGGCCGGGGATCGAACTCCCAACCTTCCAATGTCAGGGTGGACACTCGAAGACCGCTGAGATGGTACCCTTTTGTTATGACAAGCCTAAAAAAGTTCAGGAGAAGACAGTGAATGCTCCTGAGCGGCCAAGTTATAGTTTTGACATAAATCTACTTGAACATATATGGCAAGACCTGAAAATGGTTGTCTAGCAATGATCTACAACCAATTTGACAGAGCTTGAAGAGTTTTTTAAAATAATAAATGGGCAAATGTTCCCGGTGTGGAAACTCAAAGAGACTTAATAAGAAAAGACTCACAGCTGTAATCGCTGCCAAAGGTGCTGCTACAAAGTATTGACTCAGCGGTGTGAATACTAATGTAAATGAAACATTTCTGCTTTTTATTTTCAATACAACAAAATGAAAAAAAAATCCTTTAAAGTTGTCAATTCTTTCAACTTGCCGCCTACGCATTACATATCAAAGTTACAGTCAGTTCACCGAGGCTGAAGACATACAGGATGCTGTGACTGAAGATAAGAGGAGAATGGGCTGTAGGATGACATGGATGAAGAAAATAATAGATAAGGAGAGAGGAAGCTTCATCACCCCTGGATTGATGGGGAATGGAAGGCCCACTAGTATGTATGGGTGTAAAATATATTCTCTGTTAATGTGTGTGTGTGTGTGTGTGTGTGTGTGTGTGTGTGTGTGTGTGTGTATGCGTGTGAGTGTGTATGTGTGTGTTTGTGTATGCGTGTGTGTTTGTATGTATGCATGCGCAAAGCGGGACACATGCGTTCTTGTTTTGTTACATTATTTGAGGAGAGAATGGAGCAAAATATCGGGGGAGATTCCCAGCCCCCTCGTAATCTCCTCATCTCCTATTTGAATATGAAAGGAAGCCAAGGCGTACAGAGCACTGAGGAACTCACTCAATAATTCACACTCCTTAAAACAGCATGAATAAAAGATCAGAGTCAGCTGCCATGGTGGGGATGAGTACCAGCCATGTGTTAAACACTGAGTACCAGCCATGTGTTAAACACTGAGTACCGGTCATGTGTTAAACACTGATTACCAGCCATGTGTTAAACACTGAGTACCAGCCATGTGTTAAACACTGAGTACCAGCCATGTGTTAAACACTGATGACCAGCCATGTGTTAAACACTGATTACCAGCCAGGTGTTAAACTCTGAGTACCAGCCATGTGTTAAACACTGAGTACCAGCCATGTGTTAAACTCTGAGTACCAGCCATGTGTTAAACACTGAGTACCAGCCATGTGTTAAACACTGAGTACCAGCCATGTGTTAAACACTGATGACCAGCCATGTGTTAAACACTGATTACCAGCCAGGTGTTAAACTCTGAGTACCAGCCATGTGTTAAACACTGATTACCAGCCATGTGTTAAACTCTGAGTACCAGCCATGTGTTAAACACTGATTACCAGCCATGTGTTAAACTCTGAGTACCAGCCATGTGTTAAATACTGAGTACCAGCCATGTGTTAAACACTGAGTACCAGCCATGTGTTAAACACTGAGTACCAGCCATGTGTTAAACACTGAGTACCAGCCATGTGTTAAACACTGAGTACCAGCCATGTGTTAAACACTGAGTATCAGCCATGTGTTAAACACTGAGTACCAGCCATGTGTTAAACACTGAGTACCAGCCATGTGTTAAACTCTGAGTACCAGCCATGTGTTAAACACTGATTACCAGCCATGTGTTAAACACTGATTACCAGCCATGTGTTAAACACTGAGTACCAGCCATGTGTTAAACACTGAGTACCAGCCATGTGTTAAACTCTGAGTACCAGCCATGTGTTAAACACTGAGTATCAGCCATGTGTTAAACACTGAGTACCAGCCATGTGTTAAACACAAGGACAAGAGAGACCATCCCCTACCAACCCAAACACACACACACACACATACATACATACATACATACATACATACATTTACATACATTTAAGTCATTTAGCAGACACTCTTATCCAGAGCGACTTACAAATTGGTGCTTTCACCTTATGACATCCAGTGGAACAGCCACTTTACAATAGTGCATCTAGGTCTTTTAAGGGGGGTGAGAAGGATTACTTTATCCTATCCTAGGTATTCCTTAAAGAGGTGGGGTTTCAGGTGTCTCCGGAAGGTGGTGATTGACTCCGCTGTCCTGGCGTCGTGAGGGAGTTTGTTCCACCATTGGGGGGCCAGAGCAGCGAACAGTTTTGACTGGGCTGAGCGGGAACTGTACTTCCTCAGTGGTAGGGAGGCGAGCAGGCCAGAGGTGGATGAACGCAGTGCCCTTGTTTGGGTGTAGGGCCTGATCAGAGCCTGGAGGTACTGAGGTGCCGTTCCCCTCACAGCTCCGTAGGCAAGCACCATGGTCTTGTAGCGGATGCGAGCTTCAACTGGAAGCCAGTGGAGAGAGCGGAGGAGCGGGGTGACGTGAGAGAACTTGGGAAGGTTGAACACCAGATGGGCTGCGGCGTTCTGGATGAGTTGTAGGGGTTTAATGGCACAGGCAGGGAGCCCAGCCAACAGCGAGTTGCAGTAATCCAGACGGGAGATGACAAGTGCCTGGATTAGGACCTGCGCCGCTTCCTGTGTGAGGCAGGGTCGTACATACATGTAGGCCCTGGCATCCGCAGTACTACATTATTAACGTTTAGCTTGACATGTGGGAGATGCAGCAGGGTATAACTATCCTCCCTTAATAATCCAACTCATCATGCACACTGCGGGAGACTGCACCATCCGCTGATCACCACACGTCACCAACACATGCCCTCTTCATTGTCAGCCCCTCTTTCTCCCCGTGTGTGTGGAGTTTGTAGCATCTCCCTTGGTCCTGACAGAGTAGGAGAACACAGTGTACACAGAGCTCATTGACATGCAACACAGATACAGCATCCTTCCCCTTCTTCTCTTGCCATGGATCACAGTGAGGTGGTACACTCACCACTCCAGTAGAACTGGCCCATAACAGGACTGCTAAATACAGATTGTCTGTATACAATCCCTAAAGATGAACTTTCCCTGCCCTGACCTGGATCACTACAGTACAGTTTAAGGTAACTGTTTGGCCTTTAGCTAAAGACAATGCACAAGGGACATTTTCTTGTGGGAGAAATATTCCAAAGAGAAATGTTTATATACTACATAATACATACTTGGACAAGCAAATACATTTTCGCTTTTTTACAGAAATACTTGAAATAGTCTCCATAGTCCCCATATACTCCTCCAAGATGTCTCTTCCTCTCTCAATCAATCCTGCTTCCTTTCTCCTATTGGCGAGCTAAAGCAGATTTCGCGACAAATACATTTTATTTGGGGCGGCAGGGTAGCCTAGTGGTTAGAGCGTTGGACTAGTAACCGGAAGGTTGCAAGTTCAAACCCCCGAGCTGACAAGGTACAAATCTGTCGTTCTGCCACTGTTCCTAGACCGTCATTGAAAATAAGAATTTGTTCTTAACTGACTTGCCTGGTAAAATAAAATATTTTTTTTTGCCTGTATCAATTGTTCAATGAACAATCCAATAGAAGCAACAGTGTGGTTACTTTTGACCACTGAGTCTGAAATCGCAATGTATGAAATTCTTTCTGTTTAGATCTACAGGCCTGAGGGGTTCCTCAACTACTGTGACCTTTTGGGAAAGAGCTCATTTTTACATATTTCCTAAGCAATTGTAACTATTTATTCCGGTTTTGTATAGTTTGGTTAGAAAGGGGCCAGCAGTTGAGAAGCTTCAGGGTACAGTGCTACTGGCTGGTAAATCGCAGACCCTTTAGGGCAGGGCGTTGCAAAACCTTTTTTCACAAGTGCCCCCTTTTTCACATTTTCACATGCCAAAGCCCCACCCCTTTTGTATTATTATTGTCTATTGAGATAGCCTATATTAAATACACCACCAGCTTGATGTTGTTTAATTTGAGGGTTTTTAAGCTCATTTCCTACAATTCTACTTAGTTTAAAAAGACTCCTGACATATTTTAGATAGTATATTTAATAATAATAATAATGATAATGGATAAGGAAACTGTCTGGACCAGATTTCCCCAAATGTTATTCCACTACTACATATGTTTTTATAATGATAATTAATATGAACCCTCCATTTAATTCTACATATTTTCTTTTACAGAAAGTGAACAGATCAAATGAGTCCCACATAATGACACAATGACTCCTCGACTGTAGATGATAGAAGCCCATGTGCATCAGAGTAGCATTTTCCTCATACATACATACATACATACATACATACATTTACATTACATTTAAGTCATTTAGCAGACGCTCTTATCCAGAGCGACTTACAAATTGGACCACCTGGTTCTGGCCTAAAGCGTCACGAACTCATGTGTTGTTTTAGATCGGTCTAAACAATCGCGAACGGAAAAAGTACAAATAAAAAAATCCAATCAAGTCAGGTCCCGCGTACCCCACACAAGACCTTGGCGCACTGTGCCTCCTATGGTGAGAACATCTGCTCTAGGCTTCCGTTGTACTCATAATGCCTGGCTGCATGGAACAGCTGGGATCAGCTGATTATTGTCACAGAGGGATGCACTGTAACTCAGAACACTGTTATTATGTTGTATTTAATATCATCTCTGTGCACTGTGTCTCTCTCTCACAGTCAAAATACAGTAGAGTGGGACAACTACAGTGGAAATGGTTATATCATTTACATAACGCTCCCTCGTTGCTTTTGTGGACGGTCCCAAGATAGTGCCTTCAGAAAGTGTTCACACCCCTTAACTTTTCCCACGTTTTGATGCGTTACAGCCTAAATTTAAAATGGATTACGTTTAGATGTTGTGTCACTGGCCTACACACAATACCCTATAATGTAAAAGTGGAATTATGTATTTACCAATTAATTAAAAACGAAAAGCTGAAATGTGTTGAGTCAATAAGTATTCAACCCATTTGTTAGCCTAAATAAATTCAGGAGTAAGAATGTGCTTAACAAGTCACATAATAAGTTGTGCAATAATAGTGTTTAACATGATTTTTTAATGACTACCTCATCTCTGTACCCCAGACTTACAATTATCTGCAATGTCCCTCAGACGAGCAGTGAATTTCAAACACAGATTCAACCACATAGACCAAGGAGGTTTTCCAACGCCTCGTAAAGAAGGGCACCTATTGGTAGATGGGTAAAAAAAGGGCATTGAATATCCCTTTGAGCAAGGTGACGTTATTCATTACACTTTGGATGGCGTATCAATTCGCCCAGTCACTACAAAGATACAGGCCTCCTTCCTAACTCAGTTGCCAGAGAAGAAGGAAACCACTTAGGGATTTCACCATGAGGCCAATGGTGACTTTAAAACAGTTACATAGTTTAATGGCTGTGATATGAAAAAATGTAGGAAGAATCAACAACATTGTAGTTACACCACAATACTAACCTAATTGACAGAGTGAAAAGAACGAAGCCTGTCCAGAATACAAATATAAAAATAAAGAAAAGCATCCTGTTTGCAACCAAACACTAAAGTAATATTGCAAAACATGTGGCATAGCAATTTACTTTTTGTCCTGAATACAAAGTGTTATGCCTGGGGCAAATCCAATGGAACACATTACTGAGTACCACTCTCCATATTTTCAAGCATAGTGGTGGCTGCATCATGTTATGGGTATGCTTGTAATCGTTAAGGACTGGGGAGTTTTTCAGGATAAAAAAGAAATGGAATGGAGCTAAGCACAAGCAAAATCCTAGAGGAAAACCAGGTTCAGTCTTTCCACCAGACACTGGGAGATGAATTCACCTTTCAGCAGAACATTAACCTAAAACACAAGGCCAAATCTACACTGGAGTTGCTTTCCAAGAAGACAGTTCCTGAGTGTTTTTGAAAAAGTTGTGACTTAAATCTGCTTGAAAATCTACGGCAATACATGAAAATAGTTGTCTAGCAATGGTCAACAACCAATGACAGAGGTTGAAGAATTTTGAAAAGAATAACGGGCAAATGTTGCACAATCCAGGTGTGGAAATCTTTTAGAGACTTACCCAGAAAGACTCACAGCTGTAATCGCTGCCAAAGGGGATTCTAACATGTATTGACTCAGGGGATTGAATACTTATTTAATCAAGATCTTTATATATAAATATATATTTTTTTTTACAAATGTTAGAATTGTTCTTCCACTTTGACATTAGATTGTTTTGTGTATATTGTTGACAAAAAAAAATAAAACTCAATCCATTGTAATCTCTCTTTGTAACACAACAAAATATGGAAAAAGTCAAGGGGTGTGAATACTGTCTGAAGGCAGTGTAAAAGTGTATGACATTTCTTTGGGGTGGACTGCAAGTCTTGAAGCCATGCTGTACATACAAAAGGGAGGCTGTACAGAGGCTTGCATTGCAGTTCTATACGTCATTGTGCAGAAGACATTGCTTAGAGTAATGGAGTGTGTCTTTATGTTCATTATGCAACTACTTTTCTTCAGCTCACATTTAGGTGTGTGAACCCTCCCCCTCACAAATACGCTATTATTAACTTGAGCATTGGATACTTTCCTGACTATCAACCAAATTCATGTAATGTAAATTCAAACGGACTAATGGACCCTGAATCCATCGCAGAGCTAGTTCCACAAGCTCTGTACAAAAGTAGACGCCTCTCACCATAGGCTCTATTTAAAGTGCCACAAAGTGCCAGTGGAAAGAAACAACCTGAGAGAGTGAGAGAAAGAGAGAGACAGAGAGGAAACAAAAAGAACACAGTGCTCCTAATCCCTGGGCTGATGATAATGTCCTCCCTCCTTGTTTCCCCTTCATCAATTTTTTTCTCTGTTGTTACCTCCACTCCGGTCACAAAGATCAAGGGCTCCTCTCTGTTTCCCAATGTGAATCTAGCAAGGAACACAGTTTAATTACAATTGGGGAGTTAGTGAAACTGCCAGTCAAACTTGTTGAGTGGATTCTTAAGGTCTTATTCAACAACCACTTTCTGTGGAGCTTTCTGTCCTTTTCACTCCCTAAAGAATGGCTGATTTGTAACACAGTCAACATTTTGTCCAAGAGAGGAAGTGATATTGTTCAGTAAGTGCAGTAATGCATTAGTAGACACACCGCATGGGACAGCTGCTGAAAGATGAGTGATGGAAAAGGACATCACATGAGGTCACTGTTACATAAGCCAAGGGGATAACGCTTTTAGTTGTGGTTCAACATCACACTGTTCTTGTGTGTCACACTATGCATATCTGTCCCCTCACACATCTGGAAGATGCATGCCTGACTTACGGAATCTTGTCTAAATTAACATGTGTGCATTTGCTTTGAAGACAACAACCAAAATGTGTTCAATTATCAAAAATCACAGTTAAACATCCCACTGTGTGTGTGTGTGTGTGTGTGTGTGTGTGTGTGTGCGTGCGTGCGTGCGGGTGTGTGTGTGCGTGCGGGTGTGTGTGTGTGTGTGTGCGTGCGTGTGTGTGTGTGTGTTGTATAATGCAGGGGGGTTGTGTATTATACATTATTTACAGTGTATTAACTGGAGGGCACTTGCAACTACTTCTTGACCTGTTTTTCCCTCAAAGCAAGATGACATTTCAGCTCCATATTTTTCAGTTTGTTTTCCCAATTAGCCTTTCGCACATTAACAAGTAAACACATTGAGCTTCTACAGGGAGTTGTCATAACCAAAATAGTTTTCATGTCAAATCTCAACATATGGCTCCAAACAGCAAGGCAACTGCTGAAAACAGAATGAAACTCCAGCTGCAGCTGCAATGAGTGATGTCTACATACTGTATCTGACCGAATGCTGAGCACCTTCAAGAGAGAAAGAATCCCCCCATATACCTTACAACTTCAGCAACAAGCTCAACTATTGTATTATTAAATAGCTTGTTGCAGCTACTAGACTTCTGTCTAGCACAATTGCTACAATGGTTTGAACTACAGTTAGTCACTCTATATATCAATATGCACACCATTAGTTGATTAAATACATTAAGTGATATCTGAATGCCTGCCTTTGGACAATGTCTTAACTTGAAAAATGAAATAGTAATCGCCTGCTTGAATTTGATACTCATAATTAATTTAGTACATGGTTACAACACAATTAAGCTACTGACACACAATACTACAGATGGTAAGAATCAATATAATTAAGTTGACCCTAGCCATTTTCACAACACGGCATAGAATAAAGTCATTATCAGAGCAGGTACAATATCAGTGACACATTTGACATTTATATTTAGGTAATTTAGCGGACGTTCTTATCCAGAGTGCATACATTTTCATACACCAAGCAGCTTACATGAAAACTTTTCCATGGCATCAACAAGCAGTTTGGTTACTGTTGCATTTAATTGATTCAACAACACTCACGTGCTTCCACTTTATGAGACATGCAATATCTCAATTATGATTTTTTTTTCTGCGGTAACTTATTGCACGAATGACGTGCGCATGGATTTGGCAGATATGCCTCGTACTGAACTCAAACTTGAGAGTGAATGTGCCTGAGAGTGAATGTGCCTGAGCAGTTTGTTTAGGTTATTCCAACAATTAAAACAACACATCAAAATATACATGTAATATTTTTTTTATTTACCTGCATGATGTTGGTGTTATGTTGATTTCTTGCTTTTTGCAGTAAACCGCTCTGAGGCGTTCGTCTAGTCGCGCGCACTTTCTGTTCTGAGAATCCTGAGGTAAACCGTAACCTGTGAGGCATAAACTCGCTCATTTCAAAGCACCGCACGAGAGAGAGAGAGAAACAGGGAGAGCACCACCAGTATGCCTTCTTCCACGTGCTGTCCGTGGTTCTGAACATGCTGTGTGTGGTGTTTTCCTGGTCGGGATTCTGACCGCTGGCAGAATGTCTTTCCCAATCTAGCACAAGACAGTCACGAACCTGGCCAACTATCGGATCCCCAATTAAACTGATCCCACAGGGAGCTACATTTGTATTGAGCCCATTGGGGATATCTTACTTTGATGTTCTTTCTGTAGACTTTTGCGCATTTTGCTGGTCATTGTGATAAGCAAGTAGGACAGTTAAATGTAAATTGTAGACTGTTATGGCTAAACAACGGAATACAGAGCCTGTAGCAGATTAAACAATTATTTATTTGAGCAAGATACATTTTAGCTTGAGATCCCTAAATCTGTGGATGAGTTAAACTATGTGCAATTGGGCACATGTTCAGTTTACACATCACCAGGATTTAAATGTCCAATGCAGCCATTTTATATCAATATCAAGTCATTTCTGGGTAACAATTAAGTAACTTACTGTGATTGTTTACAATTAAAATGGTCAAAAAGAAACAAAAATAGCTTCTTAGCAAAGAGCAATTTCTCAAGCGATTCTGCTAGGACTGTCTGGGAGTGGTCTGAGTTGGGAGAAAAAAACGGAAAACTAGCTGTTATTGGCAGAGAGGTTTGGAACTCTCTTTCTTATTGGCCTATTAACCAAATTCCTGCTATCACCAGGCAGACCAAAACACCATCCCACCAAAACAGGCTGCAATTTCAGGCAGCCTTTTCAAACAGCTCTAACATGAAAAGGGAATTATAATACTTTTCACAATTTCACAGTATTATTCCAAACGCATAGTGTTGAAATATATATAAAAATATATCCAAAGAAAACCAGCAGTTTTAAAGACAGCAGTGCTGCACTGAAAAGAGTGGCTTGGCTTGGAAGTATTGCACAAGCCAAGCAGAAGAAGAGAGGATGAGGAGATGAATGACTTCTCACTGTTTTGGCTTGTATTCAGAGGCTACTCAGGCTAGCTATTAGCAGTTCAGGATGTTTTTCTATCAGTTACGATAGAGTGAACACAGGATGAATGTGTGGCAAGGTCAAGGTACAAATATCCCTTAGGAACCTGTGATTGTATATTATACTGGACATTAATAGATGTTATAAAAGCATATAAAGTACCCATTTGAAATTAATACAAAGCTGATGGTATTGCCATATATTTTATGGGAATTGCCATGTCACCAATGTTTACACAATCCTGCCTCTAAAATTAGCTTGCACTGTTGTATTTTCACTATTTAAACAGTGATCTGAGTCCTTTCTCTTTTCTTTTCTATAGACAGATGATTGACTAGAGATTGGTCCTCTTTGACCTCTCATGTCGTTTCTCCCAACAGTCAATTAGGAGGCTAATTTCCTATTGAACTCAATCAAGATAACAGAACAGACAATGCTAATCACAGAGGTCTCTCCTGAAGAGTGCTTAAGATTTCCTCCCCAAAACCTTGTTTCTAGTTACCTTCCGAAATCATTCGATTAATGACAGAGCATTATTGTCTGCACTGATCTCCCTGCTGCATAGGCAGACTTAATGAGGTGTTCAAAGCCTCTCCTGCTCCTTTCCTACAGAAAGTAGGGTTTCATTCAGAATGTGAACTGGAAAGCAAAGCCCCATTTGATCACATTGCTTGTCAAATATCTGAATGTCATTCCATTCACTGCTTTGATTATCTTATCACCGCAAACCAATGGTGTCACTTGCAATTTTATAAGAAGCAGTTCTTGTTACTTTGTAAAAACGGAGTCTACTGTATGTGCTACCATATATCAATCCATTAAATCACTTTCAAATTACAGTCAGATCAATAGACTCTAGCAGGAATAGCCGGTTCCCCCCCCCCCCCCCCCCCCTTCTTCTCTTCACCTGGGGATGCTATTATTGTCGAGAACTGTCAACTTGTTTTACTTCTGTGGAACTGTGTGACTTTATAATGAGCAAGGTATAGGCAAGGGAAAGAAGATATATATATATATATATATATATATATATATATATATATATATATAGACAGACAGACAGACAGACAGACAGACAGACAGACAGACAGACAGACAGACAGACAGACAGACAGACAGGCGGTGAAGTTTTTCAGTTTGTTGCTGTGGGAACTGTTGCTAAGCAGTGTTTAGGAGGCTTAGAACATAAGGAGAGAATAAAGTTAAACAGACATGAGGTGGACAAAGTGATGAGAAGAACATTTTGAATGAAGAAAAAGAAGTAGAAAGCAAGCAGATAGCAGCATAAAGGGAAGACTCGAACTCAATGATCCCAAGGGTTGAAATCGACATACTGTAGGTAGAAATTAAAATGACCAATGCAAACATGTTCTCTCAGCCATCTCAGCTATCCAAAAACGCATCTTCCCTGAGAGAAAGGGAAGGTATAAGCAGGTGCGGATGTCTCTTTAATTCATTAAATAATAATAGAGTAATAAGTAATTATGTTTTAAGAGCCAATCAATTAGTGTCACACAACGATCTACCAAGTAAGGCTTATACTCTTTAATGTGATTCATTTCTTTGCTATTTCGTTACACTACATGTATTAAATTCAACTGTAATTTCTGTTACAGGGACCAAGCTAAAAAAGATTCCATATTTCCATGAGTCTGTCCCTGTGTGCCTCTGGGTGCTTTATCTCCCTACAGGTCAATCTCATTCCTGCAGACACGATGGCTATTTTTAGCCTAGTGACTAGTACGCTCCAGCTAGCGCTTGGTGTCCCTGGTGATTACACACCAATGGTGAGTCTATTTGAGAATGCGAGTGTGTGTGTTTACTTTTTCATCATATCTTCTCCAACAATGGATGCTGTTGGACCATGCAAACGTGCATGCACTCACACACACACACACAATAACCCCTCGGTCTTTGCCACGTTATTTCATCTACTCTATCCGTCCCTTTCTCCTCTCTCTATACTTTCATCCCTCAGCCTGTTTCTTGCACTCCTTCTCTGTCATCTCTCTTTTTCCCTCTCTGCAATCTCACTCCTACTCTCTGTCATCTTTTCTCTGCTTGCTTTACTTGCCACACACCTCCTCTCTGTCATCCCATCCGTAACAGTCCCCCCCCTTCCTGCCAGCCTGCAGATTCAATCCAGTATCGCCTTTTTTTTGCTTACATACTGACTATCGTGATGTTAAGCAGATTCAAAAAATCTATTAGGCATTGATAATATGCATGAAGTATAATAGCAGACGTCAAAATATAAGTATTGGAGATTTTGAGAAAATGAAAATGTATTCCTCACTAATTTAGGGTGATACTGTATTGAAACTCCCAATGCTAGGATTCAGAGTGCTTGGGAAAAGGGAGACGAATGGGAAAACAAGTCAACGTCACCATATAGGTACCATATACAGTAGGTACGTAACAGAGGCACATGTTGTGTACCCATGTACAAATCATGTCAGAAGTTCACATCATGCATTATTTGGGACACACTATGTTAGACAAAAAAAAGGATCTGACAATCTCAAGGGAACACACAAAAAGCTGAAATGTCTTGAGTCAATAAGTATTCAACCCCTTTGTTATGGCAAGTCTAAATACGTTCAGGAGTGAGAATTTGCATAACAAGTCACCTAATAAGTTGCATGGACTCACTCTTTGAGCAATAATAGTGTTTAACATGATTTTTTAATGACTACCTCATGTCTATACCTCACAGTTCCCTCAGTCGAGCAGTGAATTTATAGCCAAAGATCAGGGAGGTTTCCATGTCCACAAAGAAGGGCACCTATTGGTTGACGGATATTTTTTTAATTTTTAAAGCAGACATTGAATATCCCTATGAGCATGGTGAAGTTATAAATTGCACTTTGGATGGTGTATCAATACACCCAGTCACTACAAAAATACAGGCGTCCTTCCTAACTCAATTGCCGGAAAGGAAGGAAACTGCTCAGGGATTTCCCCATGAGGCCAATGTTGACTTTAAAACAGTTACAGAGTTGAATGGCTGTGATAGAAAACTGATGATGGATCAACAACATTGTAGTTAGTGTGCCTTCAGAAGGTATTCATAACCTTTGACTTATTACACATTTTGTTGTGGTACAGCCTGAATTCCAAATTAAACATATAGATTTTTCTAACCCATCTACACACAATACCCCATAATGACAAAGTGAAAGTATGTTATTAAAAATGAAATACAGAAATATCTCATTTACATAAGTATTCACACCAATGAGCCAATACTTTGTAGAAGCTATTTTGGCAACAATTACAGCTGTGAGTATTTCTTGGCAAGTCTCTAAGAGCTTTCTACACCTGGATTGTGCAACATTTGCCAATTATTCTTTTGAAAATTCTTCAAACTCTGTCAAATTGGTTATTGATCATTGCTAGACAGCCATTTTCAGGTCTTGCCATAGGTTTTCCAGTAGATTTAAATCAAAACTGTACCTTGACCACTCAGGAACATTCACTGTCTTCTTGATAAGCAACTCCAGTGTAGATTTGGCAGAAATGACAGTGAAAAGAAGGAAGTTTGCACAGTCTATAAGTCTATAAATATTCCACAGGCAGTAAAGTAAAACTGCAAACGTTAACGTTATGTTAATACAAAACGCTATGTTTGGGGCAAATCCAACACATCCCTGAATAACACTCATATTTTCAAGCATGGTGGTGGCTGCATCATGTTATGGGTATGCTTGTCATCGGCAAGGACTAGGGATTTTGGGGGGGGGGGGGGGTAAAACAGGCAAAATCCTAGAGGAAATGTCACGACTTCCTTCGAAGTCGGTCCCTCTCCTTGTTCAGGCGATGTTCGGCGGTCGACGTCACCGGTCTTCTAGCCAACGCCGATCCACTTTTAATTTTCCATTTGTTTTGTCTTGTCTTCCCACAAACCTGGTTTCAATTCCATCAATTACATGTTGTGTATTTAACCCTCTGTTCCCCCCATGTCCTTGTCTGGAATTGTTTATTGTAAGTGCTTGTGCACATTATGTCTGGTGTGCGTCGGGTTATGTACCCATTCATTGATTGTTCTGTTTTCCGGTGGGTTTTTATTATTAAACTGCGCCGTTGGAAACACAGTTTTTTCTCTCCTGCGTCTGACTTCTCTGCCGCCAGTACGAACCCCTTACAGGAAAAGCAGGTTCAGTCCGTTTTAAAACAGACACTAGGAGACAAATTCACCTTTCATCAGGACAATAACCTAAAACACAAGGCCAAATATACACCGGAGTTGCTTTTGCTTACCAAGACAACACTGAATGTTTGTGAGTGGCCTAGTTACAGTTTTGACTTACGGTTTGAATATCTATGGCAAGACTTGAAAATGGCTGTCTAGCAATGATCAGCTACCAACTTGACAAAGCTTGAAGAATTAAAAAATAATAATAACGTGCAAATACTGTACAATCTAGGTGTGCAAAGCTCTTGGACCTGGCCAGAAAGACTCACAGCTGTAACCAATGCCTAAGGAGATTCTGACATGTATTGACTCAGGGGGTTGAATACTTATGTAATCAAGATATATATATTTTTCTTCCACTTTGACATTACAGAGCATTTTGTGTCGATCATTGACAAACAAATGACAGTTAAATCCATTTGAATCCCAATTTGATAACACAACAAAATGTTGAAAAAGTTAAGCTGTGTGAATACTTTCTGAAGGCATTGTATGAGTATGTCAAAACAATATAGCCTATTTGTATGTATTTGCAAAATTTATACAGCCAAAAATGAGCAACCAATATTGAGCAACTGATTTCAGGTTTTCATCAGAAAGTAAAGGACCAGGTAGGAATCAATTGTGCTGGAGTTCCTCTTTAAAACATTTGACCCATAGAGTAGACAGAGTAATACTGAAAAGCCATTTCACTCTTTAATGAACTCCATCCTAAGTAGTTAAATACTTTAGGGCTGAGCACTGAGCAGTTAAGCAGCAGGCTATGTTGTGGTTTTTAATCAGACATTAACGAAGCTTACAGCTGAATTACTCTTAATACCAAGAGTGTGACTGTACTCACTTCAATTTACCAGATAACCTCAGAGGATAGAAAGCAGAGAAAAGTTGGACTGGAGTCAATTTTACATGTATTAGACAATTTTTGCTTGGTCTTGACTGCCATCAAGTGGCCATACGTGGCAATAGCACAGTGTCTCTAGTTCAATACTTGGATGAACAACATGAGGGATATAACACTGTTCCATAATGAATTAAGCTTCTATAGAACTTTATTTGTGTGTAACAAAACATCATATTTACAAAGTATGTGGGTAAAATAGGAATAAACAGTTAGCCTAGAGTACATTATTGAGAGGAGCAGTATGATGAGGATAAACAATCCGTGGCAAACATACTGTATCCACCAGACAACTTCAATGTTTCTTACATAACACATAAAACCTCACTCTAGTTATATTGTCATTAACCATGATATAGTACACACCATTCCTACAGGATTTAACTGACATCTGTAACATATTGGGAAGTGCAGAACCGCCAAACGTCTTTAAAGGTAACCTTCCACTAGCACCAGACAGTCTTCTTAAAAGGGTTCAGTCCAGGTGTTGTCAGACGTGCTTTAGGTCAGGTTGACGATTAGGATGCATCCTCGCCAATTTTTAGGTGCCAGGTAGTACTTGATGTGGGCGATGTCTGCAATCCTGTCCTCCATCACTGGAGGTAAAGAGCAAACATGTTGAGACGGTCTTACACACGTTACCCTTGAACAGAAACTCCACAGACCTGAGTTTTCAGGGCCAACAGTGATCATGGAAGTTATCAACAGCTAACTTGTTACCATACTATTACCACTTCAATCCGTTCTGTACCGCTACTTACTAATAGGCAGCGTGAGTAAAGGACGGCCTTGGTTGGCTTTGAGAGTTGCAATTAAAAAGGAATAAGTAAGTGGTGTGACTCTCTGTGAAGTCTTCCCTCTGTAGTCTCTGGGCATGTAGTGTACCTAGAGGGACGCCAGCTGACATGCAGAGGGTGACCGTGTTGGAGAGAGAGGAGTAGCGCTGGAGAAGAAGTTCAGGTAGTTGAGGGTAAAGATCAGCCGTACTGGTTCTTTGATCTCAATGTTCACCTGTAGGAGATAGAATCAAAAATGGGTCACTTTGGAATTATGGCTCTCGCTTTCTTCAGCTTGACCCATTTAAATGTAATCAGCCTCAAATAACCCAGAGGGTGGAGCAAAATGAGGAATTAGGCATTTTTCTGCAAAATGGTTTTATTATGCAAAGTTCTCTGTTAAAATAGTACTTGTGCTGAGCCTTTTGACAGATTGATTTGAAAGGTCATGTAAGTCGGGGTAGCAGGTAGCCTCGCAATTAAGAGTCTTAGGCCAGTAACCGAAAAGTCGCTGGTTCGAATTCCCGAGTCAACTAGGTGAAAAATATGTTGATGTGATCTTGAGCAAGGCACTTATCCTTAATTGCTTCAGGGTCACTGGATAATAATGGATGATCCCTGGCCCCGATCCCGCTTTCAAGGGGAGAGGGATATGCAAAAAACACATTTCCAGTGTTCACACATGTGTATAATACACACTTGTACATGTGAAATAAATGTAAGCACCCATCTAATTATTAAGTGTGCAGTGCACTTGGCTCAAGTCAACAATCCAAACAACTACATTAATTGCTATTGAAGTGGTCGGCCTAGTGGTTAGTTGCCTGACTACAAATGATGTCCTGTGTCTGTTGATTTGACTGTCAGGGCGTGTGAGTATGTGTGTGGAGGCAGTCAGGCCTCTCTCACTGACTCATCCTCATTGTCCACAATGTTGGTCTGGGACAGCTTGATGTTGCCAGTGCCCAACTCCCCACTGGCTGAGAACTGGACCCCGCCTTCCGCACAAGTGATCATGACAGCATCCCCGATTTGGGACAGGTCTCTACAAATCCGTGAGAATTCGCCAGACTGCATTTTCACCACACAATTGTGCTCTTGTTCCTAAAGAGAGAACAGGATATGGTGCGAGCTAAACATTTTGCCAGCTCCTCCACTTTCACTGTACATCAATGGACATTGAAAATCTCACATCTAACTTGCACTGAACCGATTGTGAATAAGGAATAAAGATTGCTTACTGGAATACGGAGCTGTTCCACATCCAAGTCCATCAACTTAGTCTCATAGTCAGAGACTTTCTCCTGATCTAACAACACAGAGACAAGGTTATCCATTAGGACATGCCCAGAAAATGTATGACCTTCATACTTAGAACAGGTCACTCAGCAGGTGTTTACAAAGAGTGTGTGTGTGGCCAGCCTGGTCTCATAGACTAGACATAACATAGTAAATGTAAATCCGGGACAAATTAGTTTGTTAAGTTTGGTATGGTTACATAAGACAGTTACTTAATATCATTTTTACTGCAGTGGGCTAAATCAGGGTCACACAGAGTGATTCTTGGTAGTCTTGAACAAATCTACTTTGAAACAAGTATTATGAAAAATATGAATAACATTTCACCCAAGAGGCCAAAGACGATGCTTTTTGTCATTGACTGCAGCAAAGGGCTAAGGCAAAAACTAAAGTAGAGTGGTTGGTCGGGGTGGGTGGGTAGACATATAACACGAACATCTAGCAACCCGAATGTCATCACGGACAACTTTAGTATTTGAAATAATTAGCAACTTTTCAACTACTTACTACTTTTTAGCAATTTGTAATGTTAGCTAACCCTTCCTCTAACCCAGGTTCTGGGCACTCTCTCACACCCGGGTGCACGTTTTGGCTTTTGCCCAAGCAATACACAGCTGATTCAAATAACCAAGTCATCCTCAAGCTTTGATTATTTGAATCTGCTGTGTAGTGCTAGGGCAAAAAACAAAATCTGCACCCGGGGGGCCCTGGACCAAGTTTGATAACCTACCCTTCCCCTAACCCTTTTAGCTAACCCTTCCCCTAACCATAACCCTTTTAGCTAACCCTTCCCCTAACCATAACCCTTTTAGCTAACCCTTCCCCTAACCATAACCCTTTTAGCTAACCCTTCCCCTAACCCTTTTAGCTAACCCTTCCCCTAACCCTTTTAGCTAACCCTTCCCCTAACCATAACCCTTTTAGCTAACCCTTCCCCTAACCCTAACCCTTTTAGCTAACCCTTCCCCTAACCCTAACCCTTTTAGCTAACCCTTCCCCTAACCCTTTTAGCTAACCCTTCCCCAACCATAACCCTGTTAGCTAATCCTTCCCCTAACCATAACCCTTTGAGCTAACCCTTCCCCTAACCATAACCCTTTTAGCAAACCCTTCCCCCACACCTATTCATTTAACCTTACTCCTAAACTTAACCCTAACCCCTAGCCTAGCTAACATTAACCACCTAGCTAGAATTCATAACATATCATAAGTTTAGCAGATTTGTAACATTGTATGTTTTGCTAATTCATAACATACTGTACGTTTAGCAAATTCGTAACATGTAATACCAATTGTAATTTGTAACATATCATACGAAATGGGTGATGGACATCCACAATATATACCATACGAAACATGACATATCATACTACACTGAACAAAAATACAAACACAAGATGTAAAGTGCTGGTCCCATGTTTCATGAGCTGAAATTACATTTCCCAGAAATTGTCCATATGTACACAAAATAATATTTCTCTCAAATGTTGTGCACAAATTTGTTTACATCCCTGTTAGTGAGCCTTTCTCCTTTGCCAAAATAATCCATCCACCTGACAGGTGTGGCATATTAAGAAGCTTATTAAACAGCATGATCATAACACAGGTGCACCTTGTGCTGGGGACAATAAAAGGCCATTCTAAAAATGTGCAGTTTTGTCACACAACACAATGCCACAAATGTCATGCAATTAGCATGCTGACTGCAGGAATGTTGACCAGAGCTGTTGCCAGACAATTGAAATTTAATTTCTCTACCATAAGCCGCCTCCAAAGTCGTGTTAGAGATTTTGACAGCATGTTCAACCGGCCTCACAACCACTTGTATGGCGTCGTGTGGGTGAGCGGTTTGCTGTTGACTGTTGTTAACAGTGTTCCCCATGGTGGCGGTGGGGTTACAGTATGGGCAGGCTTAAGCTACGGACAACTAACACAATTGTATTTTATCGATGACAATTTGAATTCATAGATATAGAGTGTCAAAGGAATTTGATTCCTATATGTTTATGAACCACAACACTCTGCCCATTTCTAAGGATTTGTAAGATACTTATTTGGATAAAATAGACAGAGACCAGTCTCAAAATCAATCACTAGCGTTTATTCTCGAGAGTACTGATCATGGTACAATTCACAACAGGTTATAAACTAAAAATGACGTCATAGGTTTTAAACTGTCTCTCCTCCACTCCGAATCAATGGCAGTATAGTTCACAAGCCTTCCCACATCGTCCACCACCTGTTAAATAATTTACTACTAGCCCAATGTCTCTGCTCTCCCTGTGTAGAGATAAGATGTCCCGTAAGGAACACAGCATTCTAGCCAGTCTGACGATAACTCCATTCGTTTCTGACAGTCCAAAAACTACACACATTACATTCAGTATTATGATTATAATAAGATTCATACATCCATACAGTAACATAGTAGTATTATGTTTAGTCATAGTTCTGACTGAAATAGTTCTGACTGTATACATAATTTAGTCATTATTCATAAAAATCCCTTAACATAGAGTGACGAGATCCTGAGGCCCATTGTCGTGCCATTCATCACCTCATGGTTCAGCACTATAATGCACGGCCCCATGTTGTAAGGATCTGTACACAATTCCTGGAAGCTGAAAATGTCCCAGTTCTTCCATGGCCTGCATACTCACTTGACATGTCCCGTTGAGCATGTGTGGGATGCTCTGGATCGACGTGTATGACAGGATGTATCCAGCAACTTCACACAGCCATTGAAGTGGAGTGGGATAACATTCCACAGGCCACAATAAACAGCCTGATCAACTCTATGTGAAGGAGATGTGTTGCGCTGCATGAGGCAAATGGTGGTTACACCAGATACAGACTGGTTTTTTGAGCCATGCCCCTAGCTTTTTTAATGGTATTTGTGACCAACAGATGCATATCTGTATTCCCAGTCATGTTAAATCCATAGATTAGGGCCTAATGAATTTATTTCAATTGACTGATTTCCTTATATGAACTGTAACTCAGTAGAAAAAATGAAATTGTTGCCTGTTCCATTTATATATTTTTTTGTCCAGTATAAATGGAGTGTCTTGGATTTACATACAGAATAATATGAAATGCTCTGAGACCTACTTACTGGCCTACTTACTTTCAGTCTCAAACATCAGAAGAGTCTCTGCAGTGTCATTTGCACGTAGGGTGATGATGTCCTCATTCCCTGCACACCTCAAAATCTTGGACATGCTGCCTGTAAGCCAGCAAGTGTTCATTTTAGGTCAACTCAACAGAGTTGTCAATGAATGCCAACTCATGAAAATGAATGCACACTTTGTTCACGCACCTGGTTAGGTTGACTCCCATAGCGAGTGTGCGATCACAGCGATACCAGTCGAATCCATCGCTTCGCAAATTGAGGTGCACGAGGGAAACATGTGATGAGTCCATACTCTGGAGGGAGATACCCGAGGAGCTCACATCCCAGCAAGCTTCAGTGATAAGGTCTTTCAGAGCGTCCAAAACCTTCTTTAGTATTAAACCTGGGGTCAATCGTGCCTCAAACATTTAGCTTTTGTTTGTGTTTTCTTTGCTGATTTGGAAAGCAGTATTTAGGATCAGCTGATGGTAGCTGCTGCTACAGGTCGAAATATGCGCAAGGAGCCCTCCTAATGTTATTCCCACAATTAAATGTAGGCCGCGTTCCAGACCGTCTACAAAGCAGTCCTGTTGCACAAGTAAAACCACACGAATATTCTGGCATGATGTGAGGTACTTGGTGTAAGAATTGTTTTTAATTTAATTTATTTATCCTTTATTTAATCATAGAAGTCACAATGAGATTTAAATATATTTTTCAAGTGAGCCCTAGCCAAGAAAGCAGCATATATTAAGTTACACATGAGACAACACAACAATGAATGCAGTGCATAAAAAAACAGTGCATAAAATCATTTAAAAGGTTTAAAAACATGTGCAATCTGTGGTCAACAGCCATCCAATCTGGGATTTCAAATCATCATGCAGAATAAAATGATCTAGTTTTATGTCCTTTTGCGAAGTGTTCCAAGATGATGGGGCAGCAAAGCTAAAGGCTTTTACCAAACTAAGGTCTTGTGTTGGGAACATGATATAAAATACAGTTCTGTGATCTTAGATGGTAATGTCAATTACTCTGTAGGGTGAGTAAAGTGCTTCAAGTTATTGGCAGCTGCCATTAGATGGCTTTATAGACAACCATGTACCAGCGAGTCTGTCGACTTACAGTTAAGGATGGCCATCCTGCCAACTGATAGAAGGTACAGTGATGTGTGAGAGGTCTTGTGTTGATTACAATTCATAATTGTATGGTACTGGTTAATTTTGTTTTCAGCAATAAATCAGGTATTTTGTTTAAAACTAACATTTTGTTTGATGGGTTGTTCCTGAAATTATGAATTGAATCAAACATAAACACGTTCTGGATTTAAATTAATTCTGGATTTATTTATTTTCTTATTCTCTCCACCCCAGTTCAGTATTTCCATGTGTAGTAAATGTCCATCACTTTCCATTCCTGGGTCCTGTGTGTGCACTACATGATAACAGGCACTTTGACCACTAGATGTCGGTATTCTGCTTCTGATTCAGTGGTAGGCTATTTCAGTGGTAGGCAACGCGGAACAAAAGGGATGGAGGGTGTGTTGTAAATTCACTCTGGGAAGCCAGAGTGTGCTCAGAGTGCACTCTGGGTGTTAAAAAGTTAGAGTCTTGTCAGATTGTCTGTTCCTAAATTCAGAGAGTTTCGCTCTCGGAGCGTTCAGAGCGCAAACTGGATGTTCTGGCCAAGGAGTAGGGTTGATCCGAGCCTTCGGACCTCACAACGTCAGTCAAGCACCCAAGCTAACTGGCTAAAGTTGGCTAGCTTGCTAGCTACATTCAGACACAAATAAGAGAACACCTCACTCTGACCATTTTGCTGCAATAGTCTATGTGCCGGGGGGCTAGGGTCAGTCTGTTTTACCATGTACTCTTAAAAATCTCCACAGGCACAGCCAGAAGAGAAGTGGCCACCCTCCCGAGCCTGGTTCCTCTCTAGGTTTCTTCTTAGGTTCCTGCCATTCTAGGGAGTTTTTCCTAGCCACCGTGCTTCTACATCTGTATTGCTTGCTGTTTGGGGTTTTAGGCTGGGTTCCTGTATAGCACTTTCCCAATATGAACCCATAATTGGTAGATAATCAATTATCTCCATACTTTATCACCATTCTGCAGTCCCTACTTTCATCTCAGGCTAAAATAACAATTTATTTTCAAGGACACATCCCACAACCCCCTCTCCAGAATGGCATTGCTGCGCTTGCAGCACTATGTGGACAGAGTGATGTTCGAGGGCCAGTGTGCAGGCTATGGGTTGATGAACGTCTGTACCCGCAAGGTGATGGCGGCCACCACAGGGGATCACTGGAACATCTGACCCAGTGTGAGATTAGGAGGCTGCTATACAGGGAGAGAGAGAGGCCATCCAGACCCTGGGGGTAAGCCAGAGGGGCTGCACTGTGCTCTGGTGAGGAACAACATGGTCACCCCAGGGGAGAGGTCCATGGAGCTACGCACCAAACAGAGGCCCAGCCGGGGTGTGGCCGTGCGCCGGACACGCTATCTCCTTCTGGTTCTCCTCGGCAACAGAGGCATCAGCAGTGGAGTCCTCAACCATAAAGCCTATCAGATGGCTGCATGCCTCTGCAATGTAGGACAATAACTTGCATGAATGCACTGCTTACCTGAACTCTTGCGTTTCTCTAGTGTCATCGACAGTAAAGGATCTATAACAGAGTAAAACTGAGTTGAAACTGTCCAAAACTGTTTACACTGTCTCCTAAGGTTACTGACATATTTGTTCTTCTTTATCTGCAGTGACCTGGTATGCAAGACCAGTACACACTATAGTCTATCATTTTCATCACGTCAGCCACAGAGAGTGAACTAGTATGCAGTGAGTGACCTAGTATGTAAGTACACAGTAGTCTGTATGGTCAGGTCCCGCATTGTTATTACGTTATTATGTCAGCCACAGAGAGACCAGTATAAACACGCAATGTAACACTAACTGACAGTTTAAGGGTTAAGAGTCAGACACTCAGTTTAACCTCTACAGGATGTAGAGTGTCCCCCCGCAGGACGTCCCCCCCAGTTGTCATAGGCTAATGTGATTAGCATGAGGTTGTAAGTAACAAGAGCATTTCCCAGGACATAAACAGATCTGATATGGGCAGAAAGGGTTTGATCCTTAATTAACAAGTAGTAGGCTAATTATTATTGATGTTTGGAACACCAATAGCAGAGTAAATATGTACCCTGTCAAGTGTCTTAGAGAAATGGTTGCATGTTGTGTTCATAACCTGAGTCTAAGGTAGATACACCTTCAGAACAGAATGTATCAGAGCCATGAACAATTTTGGAAGCATGACTCATGCATGCTGTGTTTAAGGTAGTAGAAATAAAAAAAGAGCATATGCTCAAAGTATGAAATCAACCCATAGTGTTTGACAAGGTGTTTGTCTACAGTGGAGTGAACGTAAAGGCCCATTGCAGTCAAAAGTATGTTTTTCCTGTGTTTTATATCATATTGTACAACAGCTGATGAAACTAACACTGAAAATGTGTGAAAAAATTTGATCAGTGTTATTCCTGGTTGTATTTTCAACAAGCAACTATCTACACAGGACCTTCTAATCTGCAGGTTTGCATGGGCAGGAGTTCCGGCTTTCCATCGTGACATCACCAAATGTCCAAATGTAAATTGATTAAGAGTTTCAGACCTCTGTCAATAACAGCTAGTTTTCTGTTTCCCCTCCCCACTCAGACCACTCCCAACAAACAGTCCTAGCTAAATTCTCGCTTGAGAAATAAGTTACTTACAGTATAAACGGCTGCATTGGGCCTTTAATAGAAAGTAGCTGGCGCAGGCTGACACTGTACTGGTATACATAATTGCTTAAACTAGACTAATAATGTCATACACTTCTATTGGAAACGTACATCACGGAAACCTGTTTGCTAGAGGGCAATCCAGACTTAAAACTTATTCATATTTTTCCTGGAACAGTGATGGCTGTTTTCTCTACCATCTCATTGTGCAGGAGTTGGCTGTAGCTGCATTCTCCAGGAAGTTACCCAGCCCTGTTATCTTGCCATTGTCCGAGCCCTGTCAATAACCATTTGCAGTAATTGGTGTATTGCTAGTTTCTTTTTCAACCATTTTGTTTTTCCAGCCAGCTAAAGAGAAAATAGGGCACATCTGTTTTGACTCACAATTTGCACAATGTAGGCCTAAACACACACACAACACCAGACACACACCCACACCACCCTAACTTCTGACGTCAGAGTGGGAGTTTAGAAGGGGGCACAAAAATCACCCCTGCCTTTTTGGGATTGAACAAGAGACAGAGGCCGCCTCCTCACCAGCCCCTTCCTTTCCCACAGTAAACAGGAAGACTGAGCCAAGTCAGACCGGAGACCAGAGAGAGGAGCCAAACACTCAGGAGAAGGAGGACGTCTAAATAGCTGCAAATCCAGCATAAACAAAAGAGAAGTCTGACAAAAGGAATGAACATAAGGAGTAAGAATCACAGAGAGGTGGAGAAACTCCAGTTAACGTCTCAATACACCGTTGAGGTGGAGAAATCCGCTAAGAAAAGTTTTAAATATAGAGAGGGGGAGCTTTCAAAGCAAACGACAAAGGAAAAGCCTAGGCAGTCTACTATGGCTGGGCAAGTATCCAAGAGCTCAGCACAGCGACTCAGCCGAGACCTGACCTGTTCTATCTGCCTGGACCTCTTCAAGCAGCCTGTCTTTCTGCCCTGCGACCATACCTTCTGCCAGGCATGCATCGCTGGCTACTGGGGGGGCCCCAGAGGCCAGGTCCAGGGGGGGTCTGGATCCTGTCCACAGTGCAGGAAGGTATTCCCTGGCCAGAGCTACCGGCCCAACCGCATCGTGGCCAACATAGTGGAGAGCTACTGCCAGGGCCTGGAGGAGAGCGGGGGGCTGCTGGGGGACATGGGGGTACCAGAGAGGAGCTCTGGCCCTGCTCCTGCCCCACGCTGTGGCCGGCACCGAGAGGAGCTGAAGCTCTACTGTGAGGAGGACCAGGAGTTGGTGTGTCTGGTGTGTGGACTCTCTCAGGAGCACAGGAACCACACCATGGTGTGTGTCCAGGAGGCACAGCAGAGATACAGGGTAAATCCAAATTCAAATGGATTTCTGTTGCCTTTTTACACTGCTAAATTTCACAAAGAATGCTTGTAAAAGGCTTAGTACAGGGCAAAATATGTACAATAAGCCAAAGGGTCACAGATGCAGGGGAAATTGAGGACAGGAAAAATCTATTTTTGGGCCATGGATATAGTAGCAGTATTATGCATGGGAGGAATTGAAGCAAAACCTTTTTTGAGATCAAATATAGCACAGAAAAAGTGCCTTGGCATCAACAACTAAAATGTCAATGATTTGTCATACCACTTCAGGTGCCCCTTTATTTTTGTAAACCGCTCATTATCCTCCGCTGTTCGTCTGTTTTCAAGTTGCATCCGGCTCTTTTCCCGTAACATTGTTTGTGCCAGCCTCACTCCCAGGGCAGATTACTGTATTTACCGTGGATGAGCTCTGGTGAACTGTATAGAACACAAGGCTGGTGACTACTTACAGTAATGCTGCTGCTTTGTTCTGGCTATGCAGGCTTCTCTCAACAGCTCCATGGACTCTCTGAAAGGGGAACTGAACATGGCCCTGCAGTGTGAGAGAGAGACTGAGGAGGAGGTCAAGAAGCTCAAAGTAAGAAAAACTATAGTATCTCATACCTACACCTGATAACAATCTATATATTGCGCTTAAACCTTGATCTTCTCAAACTAGGAGCACACGGCGGACCTGAAGCAGCGCATCGAGGCCCAGTTCAGCGACCTGCACCAGTTCCTTTACCAGGAGGAGAAGCTGCTGCAGGTGAAGCTAAAGACAGTGGAGCGCATGGAGCTGATCAGACTGGACGAACACAAGGCCCTGCTCTGTGTGGAGGTCTGCCGTCTGCAGAGGGCCCTGAACGAGATCGAGGACAATCTGAGGGTGCAGGACCCCTTTACACTGCTGCGGGTGAGACAGGACAGGGCTACTGTTTACCTACTGGAGTTATTCCTGAATGACTACACTGAACAATGTTTAGGTTAGATTTAGATTATTTGCATGTGCTGTTTGAACAAAAATATGGATGTGAGGACAAACCTAGCTTGCACACTTCTAGACATTTATATCTGCTATAATAATGTAGTAAGTATCTATTCTAGACATTCTAAAGAAGGACCCCAGAGTGAGGGAGGAACACTTTAGGGTGGAACACAGGCAGAATGTGAGCCCATGACCTCATTCCTGGTCGATGGTGAGGATAAGGAGATTATAGGGACAGGCTCAGACCCAGGGACTTTCCCCCAACTACGGGGAGATCCCAGAGGGTGGGACAGCATTAGCTCAGACTCATATGATGTCATATGGAACACTGCTTTTCCACTTGTTAACCACTGCCAAAGCTGATTATCACTCTCTCCCCTCTGTTTTTCCTGTCTCGTCCCAGAATATCAAGACCCTGCTCCAGAGGTGAGAACATGGCGTGACGTGGGCCGTTTTAGCTTTCACCATGTTATTCCATAATGGGGTTTTCCTGTTTCTGATATGTATTGTCTAAAGCTTGTGTTGTCTTTGGCAGGCCTTCTCCGAAGTTTGAGAAGCCTACCCTCACGCCTCCCAGTCTGTGTGAGGGGCGGTTCGCAGGGCCCCTGCAGTACCGAGTGTGGAAATCACTGAAAGGAAGCATCTACCCAGGTACTGTAATTTAAATAACTCATCTTGAATAGAGTGAATGTCAATTACAGCACGCAGGAGTTGCAATTCAGGAGCTTTCAGCTACTATTCTTGCTCTGCAATGTAGGTGATTTGCAGTGTTGTAGTGCGGTCTCCAGACGTGGTCTAGGTCTTGTCTCTGTGTCTGATACATTTGTACTAGGTCTTGACTCGGTCTCGGACAGCGAGGACTCACAATTTCTTCTAGAGACCAATGGAGTAAAAAAATCTCAATTATCAGCTTCCATTCAGTCAGCGCATAAAACCGTTTTTCCATGCCAAATATATACACTCCTTTTTTGAAACAATATCTTAGCAGCCCTTATATCTATTATAGACATGTTTGCGCAGTGGCGAACCTATAGGCCTTCAGTGTGTGACAGGTTCATGATTCTGAAAGGACAGCAACCATAATACCAGCCTACTCATGTAGGAGAGAAGAATTTTGGTAAAACACAAAGGGCCAGTGTTGTAGTGGAGAATATGTGCCGTTTTGTTTCAGTTGGCATTGCTTATACTCACTTTTTAAACCCTACTGATGCATATCAAAGTAGTGTAGTGGAGGTATACGACTTCGATTATGTAGTATAATAGAGAAACCATGCACAAAGTAGCCTACACAATCGCAAGGCACATGAAATACATTCACATGCTCGCAGCACACACAGCCCGGTTTCAGAGGAATATCATCTGCAGGCAGCAAGATTGTCGCAGCTGTCATCTGGTTTTGGAATGGAGCAGCTCACAGAAGAACGACATCGGTACCCTGTAGGGTAGGAAAGACATTTCAAATCATGATATCTACCAGTAAATGCTTAACTAAAGCATCAATGGGTATGCAAACCAGGTATTGAAAATGTTTAGTCCGAAGTTTTGGTTAGTAGGCTATTTGTGATGGCAATTGTCATCATGCACTATTTGCATCAGGGGTGTAGACATGGCTAAGCCTGGGTGGGTGGGACCCACTGGGGAGGCTGACCCTGACAGATTGATGTGGTCAAATAAAATAAATAAAAAATGTGGTCAGAGCCTGGCGGCCCTATACGCTCACAACGCAAGTTGCGTAGGGCCCTGCAAATTACGCAAGGGCCCCGCCTCCCCCTCGTGTCAAAGCAGGTGTCAATGTTTACAACTTGTATGAGAGGATGAAGTGGAACTATCCTTCTGGTTACGAAATCAGGTAAACTTGTGTTCTCTCCAAGTTTGATGCCAGCAAATAACAGTAAAGTTGATGTGCTAGCTCGCAGTGTATCTCTCTCTAGTCTGTCTGTCTTGCTAACCTAGCTGTGCAGTGCATCTCTCTCTAGTCTGTCTGTCTTGCTAACCTAGCTGTGCAGTGCATCTCTCTCTAGTCTGTCTGTCTTGCTAACCTAGCTGGGCAGTGCATCTCTCTCTAGTCTGTGTCTTGCTAACCTAGCTGGGCAGTGCATCTCTCTCTAGTATGTCTGTCTTGCTAACCTAGCTGGGCAGTGCATCTCTCTCTAGTCTGTCTGTCTTGCTAACCTAGCTGTGCAGTGCATCTCTCTCTAGTCTGTCTGTCTTGCTAACCTAGCTGTGCAGTGCATCTCTCTCTAGTCTGTCTGTCTTGCTAACCTAGCTGGGCAGTGCATCTCTCTCTAGTCTGTCTGTCTTGCTAACCTAGCTGTGCAGTGCATCTCTCTCTAGTCTGTCTGTCTTGCTAACCTAGCTGGGCAGTGCATTTCTTGGTCTGTTTGTGTCTTGCTTTCTTGCCAGCCACTTCCAGGGCTGTGTTCTGTGACTTTGTGCCTGACAAAAGTGAGACTGATATAAAACAATTTATTACGTTTGATAACAGCCAACAGTGTTTATAAACTGCAGCTCAGAAAAGATAACTAACACAGACCCCAGTACTGGCATCTTCAGCAAGTACTAACACAGACCCAATACAGCTGGCTTCAACAAGTACTAACACAGACCCAGGTGAAGGATAGGCAGCCTCAGCCAGTACTAGTACAACCAGAGGTGTACAGCCAGCATCAGATACATTGGCAAACAAGGTGAACAAGCTCCTCCAATCCGCCTCAATGCAGTTGGATATCGCAGTGAATTTAATCTCAAAGGCCTCCCTCACTACATACCGGGAAACTGGATTCTCTGAGGCCCAGAAAACATCCAAAAGCATTTGTGAAGAAATGAATGTGGAGGCTGTTCTGAAAGAGAAGAGACTGAGAAACAGCAAAAGGCATTTCAGCTAGGAGGCTCGTGATGAACCAGTGACTGATGCAATGAAAAACCTTGAAGTCAACTGCTTCAACATTGTGGTCGACTCTGCTGTGATATCCATGGATGAAAGATTTGAAACACTCATCCAGGTGTCCAGTGAATCTTTAAAGGCTCACTGCATGAAAATTGAAAACACTAACCTTCAGAAATGACTGTGACATCAGTGGAATGCATCTGGCACACGAGATTTAGAATTTACCTGATCTGCCGTCAGATAAAATGACTGCCTTTGAGCTGCTTTCATTTCTCTGTGAGAAAAACCTGAAGGAATTATATCCTAACCTTTGGACAGCCCTAGGAATTACAGTCATCCTACCAGTAACATCGGCAGAGAGGAGCTTTTCAAAATGAAAGCTCATCAAAAGCTACCTGTTACGAATCCCTTTTGGCCCGACAGTCTAGGGGGGATGGTAATGAGACCCGTAACATAACTCATGCAAATTATTATTGTGACAAAGGAAAAGTGTGAACGAAATAACCACGACAACAGAAATCTACCGTCAAACTCCAGATTTATTTATAAACACACGGTAATGGGGGGAGCAGGAAAAGGGGCTGAGCTGGACCCAAGGAAAGAAACAATAAGTATTCAAAAACACCCCTAAGCTAGACTAGCCTACTTTAACAACAGCTAACTAACTAACCAAAAATACAGTGGGTGGTCCGCCCAGTTCTAACTAGTGTATTTAACAAAGTTCACCTACAGGTAGTGTATGCCCATGGGCGACTTGTCTTTGTTTCCCCCTTTTCCCACCAGCAACAAACAAACACCATAACCAAAAACAATACTCACAGGGGATGACAAAGTGCTATGGAGGTGCTCAAACAAAAGAGAGGTTAAGACACAAAGCGAGCGTGAAACACAGAGACCTACAGACATGGCATTTACAGAGAGATTGAGCGAGAGATTGCTATAGAGCAAACAAATGATGGGGTTTTTAAACCATGGGGAAGGAACTGTGATAGGATAGGAAGTAGGAGGAGGTGTGTCTTCTGATTGATGATTGATTGTTGACTGATTGGGGAGTGATGATTTTCACCTGTGAGGGGAGAAGGAGAGAAAAGAAACACACACACAGGATACACACACACACAGGATAACTGTATCCGTAACACTACCTGAGGTCTTCCATGTCACAGGAAGGTTTGAGTGGTCTGTCCATCATGAGCATAAATCATGACGTGGAGAAACACATGTCCTATGATGACATCATTGATGATTTTGCCTCATGAAAGTGCAGAGGAGGAATATTTTGACGGTAAGACGTCAATTCAAACATTCAAATGTTTACACACTTAGTAACATTTAAGATTGTGTGGCAGAAGTGCATTTGTGTCTCAATTTCTTCCAGACAGTCCAGATAGACTGGTGCCCAGATAGACTGGTGTCCATGCTGATGCTGAAAATGCCCAGGCTGTAGAGGGAGCCAAAGCTAATTACACAGCTGTATAGGTTTTATTTGACTATTTTGAGACATATAGCTGCAGCCATAGCCTATAGGCTTATGTTTACATTGTATAGACGAAGCTAATTGTATAATATTGTGAGGACTGGACTCATTACCAGGCAGCAGAGCCAAAGCTCAATGTTAAATTTGATTATTTTTTACATTTTATATTTTCTATAATTTCTTATTAATTTCTTAGTCAGAGCATCTTACAGATTACTGCACCTGTACATAGCCCACCTATAATTTAGCCCAAACAACTACCTCTTTCCCAACTGTATTTAATTAATTTATTTATTTTGCTCCTTTGCACCCCATTATTTTTATTTCTACTTTGCACATTCTTCCATTGCAAAACTACCATTCCAGTGTTTTACTTGCTATATTGTATTTACTTTGCCACCATGGCCTTTTTTGCCTTTACCTCCCTTCTCACCTGATTTGCTCACATTGTACATAGACTTGTTTTTTTTTACTGTATTATTGACTGTATGTTTGTTTTACTCCATGTGTAACTCTGTGTCGTTGTATGTGTCGAACTGCTTTGCTTTATCTTGGCCAGGTCGCAATTGTAAATGAGAACTTGTTCTCAACTTGCTTACCTGGTTAAATAAAGGTGAAATAAAAAAAATTTTTATTTTTATTTTTTTATGTTAATGTTAATATTCACTTATCTTAAGATTCTATAGAAAATATTATATTCAATGAATATTGTTTGTTTATACCTCATCCTGTTCTGTATAAGTCTACTTATTCTTAGGCTGACTGATGGAGCAAACATTTTTAAAGGAGGGAGGATTGTAGTGGGAATTTATTTTTTAAATATTTTTTAAATATTTTTTTCTGTGATTTTGAGTGTAAAAATCAGACAAATCTATTTGAAAACTCATTGAAAAAACGAAGGAAAACAGGATTTTTCAAACAGGGTGCCTTTCCTTCTCTGGGCGGGCCATTTAGGAACTTTTTGGCAAAATTAGAGTATACCCACTTCTCAAGGCACAACTACACCACTGCATAGGGCCGATGGAAAGACAGCAGTCACACACAGAATGATATTAAAGGATAAGCTGTCTATAAACTAGGACACAGTAAGCCAGTAGGTCCCAATCATAAAAATACAAAAACACAACCATTAGGCATTTCCCAATCGAAATGTACAACTATTACTTCCCATCGCATTTTTAACACACCAAGTAACCGGTGACTTAAAGTTTAAATTGGAACTGAGTGTTTTAACTACTTTGGAGATATGAAATCAATCATAATATCTGTCAAAAATATATATATAAAAAATAGGTTATATTTGATCATAACAATCATATATCTGTCAAAAATTTTTTTATATATATATATATATATATATAAAATATTTATATTTGACTCAACATTCCATGATGTACATTAAGGCATTGTTGGCAGAATAGACGGATGCAGTTAAAAGAATGATTAATATAACACCAATACATTTCTTGATAGTCCAAAAAATATTGCTATCAGGTTGTAAATCACAGCTGGCGATGTACCTTGTTTGCTCCATTCTGGATGCACTGTTTCAGTTTCGATTACTCAATATTCTGGACAAAAACTGACAAATGTAACTAAGGCTGGGAATGTCAATACAATCAAACTAGCAAGGGCAAGCATCACAAGTCAGTCATAAGTGGGTGAGTGACTGACTTTTCCCCCTCATATCGTTTTTCAGTGGTTATACAGTGCATTCCGAAAGGATTCAGGCTCCTTGACTTTTTCCACATTTGTTACGTTACAGAGTTATTCTAAAATTGATTAAATAAAAACGTCAATCTACACACAACACGCCATAATGACAAAGCACATTTTTTGTTGTTGACATTTTTGCTCATTTATTAAAAATAAAAAGATAAATATCTTATTCACATAAGTATTCAGACCCTTTGCTATGAGACTCTAAATTGAGCTCAGGTGCATCCTGTTTCCATTGATCATCCTTGAGATGTTTCTGCAGTATTGAAGGTCCCCAAGAACACAGTGGCCTCCATCATTCTAAAATGGAAGAAGTTTGCAACCACCAAGACTCTTTCTAGAGCTGGCCACCCAGCCAAATTGAGCAATCGGGGGAGAAGGGCTTTGGTCAGGGAGGTGAGCAAGAATCCGATGGTCACTCTAACAGAGCTCCAGAGTTCCTCTGTAGAGATGGGAGAACTTTCTAGAAGGGCAACCATCTCTGCAGCACTCCACCAATCAGGCCTTTATGGTAGAGTGGCCAGACAGAAGCCACTCCTCAGTAAAAGGCACATGACAGCCCGCTTGGAGTTTGTCAAAAGGCACCTAAAGACTCTCAGACCATTAGAAACACGATTCTCTGGTCTGATGAAACCAAGATTGAACTCTTTGGCCTGAAGGCCATGCGTCATGTCTGGAGTAAACCATATTGATTTCATTTTTTTTTTATACATTTGCAAACATGTCTGAAACCTGTTTTGTGTGTAGATTGATGAAGGAAAAAATATATTTAATCAATTTTAGAATAAGGCTGTAACATAACAAAATGGGGAAAAAGTCAAGGGGTCTGAATACTTTCCGTATGCACCGTACACAGCTAGAGATGCAGGTGTCATTTTGTTAGCTCGCAAGAACTTGAGCGACTGTTATAAAATGAACATATCCCTGGCGTTCACAAATTCAAAACCACTGATGAATTTACAAACGCGCAACACCTGCTGAATAAACATAGGCAAAACAAGTAATATTTAGTGAAGAATGCTCTAGATAACATGTAAACAGCCTAACCAGCTCTGCTACGGTGAGTAAAATGGTCAGAGTGAGATACATTTATGTCTGGAAGTAGTTAGCTAGAAAGCTAGTCAACAAGCATGAATTGGCAGGCAAGCTGCAGAAGGACGAGGAGGCTAGACATTCCCCATTGTTTATGAGTGCAATTTTGACAGCCAACTTGCTGAAAAAGTATGAGCTAATTTTGCTCTGGCTAGCAATAGTGGTTGATCTTGTTGTTGTTGTTGTTGTTCATGCACATAACTGAGGGAGAGAGAGCCTACATTTTCATGGTTGTTTGATCAACAGTTCCCAAATCCAGAAACCCATTCGGGTGTATTTTGTGGCTTTTGGCGAATGCGTTCTAATGATCTGAAGTCGGGCTGTTGCAACTGCCTGTAAACGCACAGTCCAGTTCAACGTGAATGATGGCAGGCCCTACTGCCTGTAAACACACAGTCCAGTTCAACGTGAATGATGGCAGGCCCTACTGCCTGTAAACACACAGTCCAGTTCAACGTGAATGATGGCAGGCCCTACTGCCTGTAAACACACAGTCCAGTTCAACGTGAATGATGGCAGCCGGTGTGGCAAATGGCTTGTTTGTATAAAGGTCAACCTCAGCTCTGATCGGCTATGTCGCACCGGTCTGTGTAGACACTGTATGGACAAAACAGATGTTTTTATATACTGCAGTGTCTATGCTTTTTTAAATGTTAGTACCTTCATTTAACTTGGCAAGCCAGTTAAGAAGAAATTCTTATTTACAATGACGACCAACCCCAGACAAACCCGGACGACGCTGGGCCAATTGTGTGCCGTCCCTATGGGACTCCCAATCACAGCCAGATGTGCTGCAGCTGTGATCTTAGACCACTGCGCCACTCGGGAACCCAAATTACCCAATCGCACGTATACTTTCCCGCTCTATATTTCCCCAAACATTCTAAGAATTGATGAAAACATGAACATATCTAAGTGGTCGCTTGTCAGAATGTTTATTTTTTATTATTCCTGGGGGTTAATTTTAATAAGATTTCATGTTTCTAAAATGCTGTCTGTTCCACTTTAAGTACAACAATGTTTCACACACATAAATTATTTTCAAAGAGGTGTCTAACAACAGTTCCACTCACAAGATGATGATAATTTAAAACTGAACTTCTTGTTAAAAGTTATTTTTGAAAAGGGAGGAGCTAACGAATGATCAACAACATCCTCTTTGATAACACCTGCTGCAACCGCCGCAAACTAGCCGACAGCAAAACCTAGTGAGCTAGACTGTGGGGAAACTACTGCTCGCTATTGCGCAGTGACCTGTTGGACTTTAATGAGTGGGACTGTTGTAAAACGGTCCCACTCATTAAGTCAAAATGTGATTGGTTTATTCCACTGTCACTCCAAAATGTTGCCCTAATACAGTTAAATGGCAGATGCCTTTATCCAGCTTCTGATGTCCTAGCCAACGGCTGACTTAGCTATCTAGATTTATCTCCCCCAGAGACCAGCAAAAACATCTGGAATTCTCTTCAGTGTTAACTCTTTCCTTTACAAAAACTGAAGAGATTAAATCAGAACTGTCTTTAAAAATAATAATATCATTATTATTATTATTATAATCATTATTTTATAAATCCTTAAACCTTCTCTGAAGGCGTAGAAGGCCAATTGTTCCCCACTGTGTTTGGGTTAGTAATCATTGGTGGAGTGTCTCTATTTTCCCTCAGCATGAATTATTTACTATTCTGAATGTCTAAAGAATCCATATGTTGTCCTGTAATATGAACACAGAAATTACTGGACATTTTCAACTCTTATTGTTGTGGTGATATGACAAAATTACAATCATGGTCTTTAATTGGACTCGCATTATGCTAGTCTCGGTCTTGACTCCGTCTCGGACCCCTTCTCCCCTTCCCGGTCTCGGTCTTGACTCGGTCTCACCCTCCCCCCTCTGGTCTCGGTCTTGACTCGGTCTCACCCTCCCCCCTCTGGTCTTGGTCTTTACTCGGATTCGATTTACTCCGATCTTGTGCTTGAATCGGTCTCGCTTTAGCTGGTCTCCAACACAACACTGGTGATTTTCACAGAATTCACTACTTTACTACACAGAATTGACAATTTAATCGTTGTTTACTTATTTTAGACAGAAGGTTAAAATGTTTCATTGAGAATGACACTGCTGTACCACTTTTATCTGTATTATGGAATGTTATACTTGGTTTCCTTGCTCTCAGTTCCAGCTGCCATCACCTTAAACTCAAGCACGGCCAACCCGTGGCTCAGCCTGACCTCATCCCTCACCTGTGTCCGCTACCAGACCTTCAACCACTCTGTCCAGGACAACCCTCACCGCTTCAACGCTGCCCTGTCTCTACTGGGCAGTCAGGGCTTCACCCATGGCCGACACTACTGGGAGATAGAGGTCTACAGCAGCACTGTGTGGACCGTGGGGGTAGCCAGAGAGTCTGTATCCAGAAAGGGGGTCATCAAAGCCCTGCCAGCCAATGGCTTCTGGACCCTGTCCTTGTCCTATGGAATACAGTACATGGCCTGTACATCGCCCCCTACTGTCCTGTCACTTGAGGAGCCTCTGGCTAGGATAGGGGTGTATCTGGATTATAAGAGGGGTCTGGTGTCTTTCTACAATGCAGAGAGCATGACTCATCTCTATACCTTCCGTGAAACCTTCACAGAGACGTTGTACCCCTACTTCAATCTGGGATTCCTGGATAAAGTGCATGAGAACGAGCCCCTCAAAGTTTTCCTTCCCAAAATCTGACAGCCGCGGCACGCATCTACACATCGCAAAGCCCGAGGCCTTATACTGGTGCTAAACCTCCCTCAGAGTATAACCGTCAGATAATATGCAACATAAAAAAACGGACACAAAACACTACCATATTGTTTTGAGATGTTAACGAGTAAGTAGGCCAACTGTTCAAAGAAATGTCTCAATATCTTACTGAAGTCATCTTGATGGGGGTCAGTGAGCTTCAGCATCAAGGTTTGTTTAATGTTTTTGTCATCATTATTATTAATCCACAATAACCTTTTGCAATATTACAGCGTTCATTTGTACGGGCCTGGTGTTAACTGAATGATGAATACAAAATTGCCTTATTGTCTACAATGTACGGCAGTTCAGTATTTTGAGACAAAGGTGCACCAATTATTTGGATAAGTAATTTTCAATGCATGATTATACTTTTCATGTAAATGTTGGATATCGTCAGTACACTGCAAGATATCGTTCAAAATAAACACTAACTTGTTTTGTGTCTCAGTGTTAAAATATAACCATTTTTTGATATGAACAGTCTTAGCTAAAAACAGCAACAGGCATGAACACACTTCTGTTAGTGAATATCAGAGCACAGGAAAGGAAAAACTCATTAAGATGTCATTTCAATAGTTTTCTGTGTGATTGTGTCCTTTTCTTACTGAGCTGAGTAATGGTCAAAGTTATGAAGATCCTTTGAAGTTACATGTCTGTACAATCTCCACAAGAGTACATTTCATACGCTTTTTCTTCCCTCCCATTTCCTTTGCCTTTACCTAATAATAAAAAAAATGGTATTATTCAAAAGTTATTTTCGGAAGGTAACTGCACTCAACGTAATGGCATAGGCCTAAGCTATTATCAGTGGAGCGAGAGAGAGAGAGCGAGCAGTTCAAACAAGCACATGGAAATGTTGTATACCATTAGTAGCACTTTAAGGAAAGTATTGTCATTCCAACATGCAGGCTGACACAAAAACATAAATCAGTAATTGTTTCATGGATTTAATGGATTAATAAAGATAGAGCGTAAGCGAGGGAGAGAGAGAGAGGGAGAGAGAGAGAGAGAAGAACACCGGGTTAAAAACTGAACTGTGAAACAAACATTAGGAACCGTTATTGAGGACAGCATGGGACTTATGAATATGTTGGTCCTTCTGTGAAGTATATATTTGGGGCAAATCATCGAAACAAATGGAAAAGAACAGACCACCACCTTACACTATGTTTATTAACGTAGCCCTTGAAAAGAATGACAACAAATGTTTGTTTTTCTTGTCGGGCTAACATTAGGGGGGGTCATCCCGGTCATCCCTGCAAATTACAACTGTGTGCTCAAAACACATTTCCCTGATTCTCTCTGTCTTTCCTTATCATTCACGTGCACCCGAAATGATATACAGTAGTTTCAGTGCCAAGAATTAAAGTCAAGAGTCAATTGTCATATTTAGGAATCAACCTTTTATCAAAGCCACACCAAGGCAAGGTTAGCTACCCAAGAAGATCACACTCAGCTGAGAACCCAAATTACCCAAACGCCACCCAAAGTTAGGAGGTGGCCGGGGAACTGGGGATTAGTCCCTATAACATGTTACATTTTAGTCACTTAGCAGACAGTCTTATCCAGAGTGACTTACAGTATTGAGCGGATCGATTTTATTTTTACCGATACTGGTCCCCTGTGGGAGACAAACCCACAACCCTGGTGTTTAACATGCTTTCCATGCTCTACCAACTGAGTCAGATATGTACCCTGACCATTGTGTATCCTGTACAGTAATACCACCACCCCACTGTTCCTTACAGGCCTATGGGATCTTTTTAGTTGAGAAAATGAAAATCTTTGGGGGGAATTAAATTAAAGTCTCCCCCACATATCCACCCTGTCATCCACCCTCCCTAATCTAAACGATACAAACTTGAAAACACTGTCTATTGCTGCATGGCTTCACTCCTTACAGTTGTGATTGGAGGGTAAGGCTTTGGGCCGTGGGTGGCGGGTGGAGTGTGGGGGGACAGCTATCCAAGCCCCTTCTGCTCGTAGGGAACTGGGAGTATCAAAACATTGGGGTGCACATTCTCCTCTTAAGTCTGGGGAAGAGGGGTTCATGTGCAAAGGGTCTTTGAACCTTGCGCTGGTGTACCGTACCTGGAATCCCTTCTTATTGCTGGTGACATCAGAACTATATAACGATGGCATCCCCAGCAGAGTAGGATCTCCTCAGGGGGATGAAAGAAAGTGAGTGAGAAAGAGAGAGTCAGAGAGAGAGAGAGAGAGGAGAGAGAGTCAGAGAGAGAGAAAGAAGAAAGAGAGTCAAAGAGAGAGGAGAAAGAGAGAGAAGAAAGAGAGTCAAAGAGAGGAGAAAGAGAGTCAGAGAGAGAGAGGAGAAAGAGAGTCAGAGAGGGAGAGGAGAGAGAGTCAGAGAGAGAGGAGAGAGAGTCAGAGAGAGAGAGAGAAGAAAGAGAGTCAAAGAGAGAGGAGAAAGAGAGTCAGAGAGAGGAGAGAGAGAGTCGGGGAGAGTCAGAGAGGGAGAGGAGAGAGAGTCAGAGAGAGAGAAATAATCTTACACTTCTACATTTTAAAAGTATCAAACACCCCTGGCATTTTGTGAAACGCTACATACAGTAAAAATATGTACAGTAGCTGTTACAGTCTAGTAGGTGTACTGAAACCTTTGGTCGTCCTTACCCCAGATCCACAGTAACAGTAGCCAAGCCTTGGGGCCTTGATATCAGCACCGTCAAATAGCTCCACGTAGTCGTAGACGCAGCCTGCCTTTTCCTCAATCTCAAAGGTTTGGAATATGAGCTCTACTCTGTAGCCCTTCTCAGCAGAGACCACCCATTGACAGTCAGACACCCTTGGGTAGTTGTTATCCCCAAACTGGGCGTGGGAGTAAAGATCTTTGGTCTTGACCTCAGCTTTAATGCTTCCTCCACACTCTGAGAACGCACAGCCACAAAATGAGAGACCGAGGCTTAGAGAAGGAACTCATTCAGATATGGAATGTGCAATTTAGCAACACATAATTCTCTGAGAGCCAGTTATCTTCCCCAAAAAAATTCCACTACATTCCCTGTGGTATTGTGTAACTTTATACGCGTGAGTTGAAAGAGACCACTAATCACAGAACCAGATGGCAACATGGACATTGTAACCCTCAATTTATGCAGGATTAATTCCTTGAGATGAATCCTCTCATTATTCAGGGGTCCTGACAAAACCACATATGTTGTTCATGCATTACTAACATAATGTACTGTACTTTAGTGATAATATAATACAAACAAAACAAAAAACAGAAATATTGCCATCAGCATACAAGAAGAAATTTGCATCAGTGGACACAAAGCCGATCATTAATGATGGAGGAGGTTAAAAATGGTCCCAGGATCAAATCCTTGTGGCCCATCCTTTTCAACCACCTGTAATTGGAGTTGTCTTTGGGATAACGCCTTTTTGATTGATTTGAGAGACGAAATGAGCCCACCTGGATCAAAGGCCTTGCTAAGATCAATGAATACCTCTTAACTGGTCGGCTGAATTTGATGGATTATTTATTATTATTATCAATATTTTAAATAGGCTATGGCAGTGGATTGACCAGACCTAAATGAAAAAGGTTGAATAATTGATTATACAATCAATATTAGTTGATTATTCAAATTTTTCTGAAATAAAAAAAAACATGATAGAAGTTCGCACATCTCCCCGTGCACAAATAAGAAGGATCCATTTCAGTCCTTTCCTTTCTGGTGTCACAAAATCCAAATGCCAGTGTACGTGTCACCCACCTGCACTGTCTCAAAGCCTCTCTTTTGGACTAAGTTGTCAGAGAAGAAGCTCAGGAACATCTTGTTGCCGCTGGAGATGACTGGTGAGGGTTTCTTGGTGCCACGGAAGCATCATAGACTGGGGGCCCAACCGTCACGCCCATTGTAGATCGCCAGGTGGTTGTAGGCACACTCCGAATGAGCCTCCATGTCGATCTCTTTGAAAACCTGAAAATTGTATGAAGATTCAGCGAGGTAGGTGGTAAGAATCTACATGAACCTTATTCTGATCATGTCTATGTACTGTTACAATGTAAATTACAAGCATGACATAACAGGTGCTATTAAAACAATGCCAATCTTGTCATGATACTAGCAGTAAACATAGAAGTTTGATGATGTGGCCTGGGGTGGTAGAGAGGGCCCAGGTACAGGCCTTCTTGCTGGGGTACTTTTCAGGCCAGTTGGGGCTGGCGGAGAGGCCTGGACACACTGCTTACCACATGATCACAGCCGGCTGGAAAAGAAACATCGCCGAACAGCTCAATAATCCAAGAGGACAGATCATATCCCCAGCTCTTTGATTTCATGAGCCATGTAAAGTAGGATGTCAAGGGCTTTATGTAATTCCTGGATGGATGGATACGGCCTTTCTGGGTGATACAGCCTTTCAATATCAAGCCTGATATTGGGCGTTGTGAGCAGCACTGTGTGAATACCCTGGACAGCTACCAATGTGCCTCTGACCCTAGTTCTCCTAAAACACCATCAATGTGGTATGAATCACAACTTCACCATCCCACTCACAGGACAGTCTCAAGGTTTTTAATTGAATAATGAGCTTCTCAGGAAATAAGTATCCCAATATTGAGACCATTGTATTTAAAAAGCTGTCATCAATCATTGTCTTCTAACTAAATGTTGATATTCTTTACTACTCTGAGAGAGCTCACTAGGTTGCAAACTGCTACAGTAAGTGAAGTTAATGAGAACGTCAGGTCCCACCTATAGTACCAGTCAAAAGTGGTACTTATTAATTCAAGTTTTTTTTTTCTTGTTTTTTTTCTTCTATGTTGTAGAATAATAGTGAAGACATCAAAACTATGAAATAACACATGGAGTAAGTAACACAAATTTTTGATTTTAGATTCTTCAAAGTAGCCACCCTTTGCCTTGATAACAACTTTGCACACTCTAGACATTCTCTCAACCAGCTTCACCTGGAATGCTTTTCCAACAGTCTTGAAGGAGTTCTCACATATGCTGAGCACTTGTTGGCTGCTTTTCCTTCACTCTGCGGTCCAACTCATCCCAAACCATCTCAATTGGGTTGAGGCCGGGTGATTGTGGATGCCAGGTCATCTGATGCAGCACTCCATCACACTCCTTGTTGGTAAAATAGCCCTTACACAACCGAGAGCTGTGTTGGGTCATTGCCCCGTTGAAAAACAAATGATAGTCCCACTAAGCGCAAACCAGATAGGATGGCGTATCTCTGAAGAATGCTGTGGTAGCCATTCTGGTTAGACAGACAGTGTCACCAGCAAAGCACACCCACATCATCACACCTCCTCCTCCTCCTCCTCCATGCTTCACGGTGGGAATCAGACATGTGGAGATCATCCGTTTACCTACTCTGCGTCTCACAAAGACAAGGTGGTTGGAACCAAACATCTCAAATTTGGACACGTCAAACCAAAGGACAGATTTCCACCAGTCTAATGTCCATTGCTCGTGTTTCTTGGCCCAGGCAAGTCTTCTTATTATTGGTGTCCTTTAGTAGTGACTGACCTTCATGTCTTAAAAGTAATGATGGACTGTCATTTCTCTTTATTTATTTGAGCTGTTCTTGCCATAATATGGACTTGGTCTTTTACCAAATAGGGCTATCTTCTGTATACCACCTCTACCTTGACACAACACAACTGATTGGCTCAAACACATTTAAGAAGGAAAGAAATTCCACAAATTAACTTATAACAAGGCTCACCTGTTAATGGAAATGCATTCCAGGTGACTACATCATGAAGCCGGTTGAGAGAATGCCAAGAGTGTGCAAAGCTGTCATCAAGGCAAAGGGTAGCTACTTTGAAGAATCTCAAATATAAAATGTATTTTGATTTGTTTAACACTTTTTGGGTTACTACATGATTACAAATGTGTTATTTTATAGTTTTGATGTCTTCACTATTATTCTACAATGTAGAAAATAGCAACAATAAAGAAAAACCCTTGAATGAGTAGGTGTCTCCAAACTTTTGACTGGAACTGTATGTTGTTCAGTTATTCAATATGCACTAGGGTGTAGACTACAGCTCTACAAAATGAAATAAGCATCCATTATCGTTAAGTAGAGTCATTTTGAATACCATATTTTGAGTGGCATTAGGAAAGAAAAATAACTTTAGCGCTAGCAATGGAAAATGTATACTACGCAAAGTGCAATCATGTCCTCTTGATGCAAAATAAAGTTTAAAAAATTAAAAACGAATGTATCCTCAGATGCCAATCAAAGCTTGATGGAATAATTTTCATAATCGACTTTGAATCAGGTCTTGTTGCTCTGGAATATGTGAAAAGGCTCTTTGCATGTATCCTAGCTTTTTCAAAATCCATTTAGTGCATCGTTGATAATACAACTGTGATGAAGTGCTATGACTGTTCTAAAAACACACTGTTTCCTCTGATAAAGGAGGATCGTTGAGGTGGCAGACACTGAGTTCATAAATAAGTTTGTGTCTAATTGATGTCCAAGTGATGAAGAATATCAACATTTAGTTAGAAGACAGGGACTGATTAGTGTTTTTTAACTACAATGATGTCACTATTGGGATATTTATCTCCTGAGAAGCTCATTATTTCATTAGGATTGCTCAGATGGTTATTTGGTGATGTTAGACTGTGGCTTGAGTTGTTTAACACCATGAAACTGTCCAGTGATGATGAAGTTGTGTGATTCATACTACGTTGGCGGTGTTTTTAGGAGATGGATAAGTAAGCACCCCTTGCACTCACCCTCACAGCTGTGCCTGTCTGAGGCGAGCTCAAAGCCAGGGCCAGAGGCACATCGGTAGCTGCCCAGGGTATTCACACAGCGCTGCTCACAGAGCCCAATTTCAGACTTGGAACACTCGTCCATCTCTACCACCCACAGAAGCTGTCAGGATATACCATTAAGAAGAAAGGAACCAGAGGAAGCCATCACTTCTGCTACACATTGTATTAATACTTTCACTTCCTTCACATAGTATTTCCAGTCGACAGAAATAAAGAGTTCATAATATACTCCATCTCTTTCATCCAGAAAGGCCGTTGTGAAATCACATGACGGAAAAAGAGAAAATGGAGTTAACATTTCTAAGAAACCCTCAGACTTCCCTCCCATTGAAGGAGCGTACACTAACCACAAAATCATAATGCAAATGCCCAAAGTAAAATTATTGAAACTTTTATTGTGTACACACAGGTGGACATCCTGCCTTCCATCTAAAGCCCACAAATACTAAGTATTTCAAATGAACTGATATGCGGAGGAAGACGTAACGTAACTCTTTTATTCGATAAGTCAGCCATGTTAGAAGATGGTTCCACAGATATTCATGTCAACTAATATAATATTACAAATCCTTCACTGGTAGTAAATGTTGTAAAGGATTTTGGTGCAAAATTACCCAATCCTGTGGCATCTCATCATGATCACTAACACTAGTCACAGATGGACACTATTCTTGATCTCTGATATTTGAAGTAGTTTGCAGCAAATCCAGCCTTGTTCACTGACCCATCAGACACAAACTTCATCCAGAGCTGGTTGGAGCTGGTCTTGATGTCATCTGGTTTGTCTTAGTCACAGAAGCAGCCCAGCAGTGGAATGCTCTCTGACTTCCCGTTTCTCACCTCCAGGTAGTCATAGGCACAGCGGTCATGCCTCTCAATCTGTGGTAGAGACAGGCAAGGCACATTGGAGAATGTTGACACAGGATGCTCAACTGTCCAACAAATTCACATCTACTCTGCTCTGTCGGTTATAAATATGATTATTTCAAACTGACATAGAAGTCTCCATCACAAGTCAAATCAAATTGTATTTGTCACATGCGGCTGTCACGTTCTGACCTTTATTTCCTTTGTTTTGTATTTATTTTAGTATGGTCAGGGCGTGAGTTGGGTGGGCAGTCTATGTTTGTTTTTCTATGTTTTGGGGTATTTCTATGTTTCGGCCTAGTATGGTTCTCAATCAGAGGCAGGTGTCATTAGTTGTCTCTGATTGAGTATCATACTTAGGTAGCCTGGGTTTCACTGTGTGTTTGTGGGTGATTGTTCCTGTCTTTGTGTTTGCACCAGATGGGACTGTTTTAGGTTTTCTCACGTTTGTTGTTTTTGTTAGTTATCTCATGTGTAGTTTCTTTATAAATTAAAGAACATGAATAACCACCACGCTGCATTTTGGTCCGCTTCTCCTTCACCACAGGAAAACCCTTACAGCGGCGAATACACCATGTGTACACATTCTCGGGAAATGCTTACTTAAAAGCCCTTAACCAACAATGCAGTTCAATAAATAGAGTTAAGAAAATATTTACTAATATAAACTAATGTAACAAAAAAATCAAAAATTATAATAATAAAAAAGCAACACAAGAAAATGACATAATAACGAGACTATATACAGGGGGTACCGGTACCAATGCGGAGTCAATGAGCGTGGGTACAGTTTAGTCGACGTAATTTGTAAAGTTAATATGCATAGGTAATAAACCGTGAGTAGCAGTGAGTAGCAGCAGGGAAAAGTACACTGTGCATTCAGCACCACGGACAGAACTCTTGTTAACGGGTATGCACAAAAACACAAGAAAGAGAGAGAGCTCAACATTACATTTAAACGACTCAATCAGTTTGAGAAGTGAAGTCTCTGATGGGCATTGACTAGAGCAGCGAAGTCAGGTATGGTTTCTGACGTCGCTATGCGTCGGATTGCTGAGAGGTGAGAGTCAGAAAGAGATGATCTGTGCCTTGACTTGTTATATTTCATCACTGAAAATGTCTGTTCACATACATTGGTTGACCCAAAAATGTACAAACATCTTTTGAGCATGACTCCTAATCTTTGGAAATGTTGTTAATCGAGAGATGCATAGAACCTCGTCAGTGACATTGTTTTGAATAGTTCTCCAATCACTGCATCAGACTGTACATCAATATGCACAAGTTGCAGGTCAGTGGGAGCATTATCCACATTGAAGGTGAAAGGAGAGGAAACCAACAGCATGTCATTTTCCAACACTTTGAAATCCTCAAAACAACGAGAAAACTCACAGTTCAAAGCACACAGCAGCGATGTGTACTTGCTGGTCATCTGATAGTGAACAGACTAGTATGGGAAGGTGGGTGATATTTGTTGGCTTCTACTTGACGGGTCAGGAGGAGTAATTTACCCTTGAAAGCTTTGACAAGGCTGTACATCTGATGTGCAAAAAGGCCCTTCCCTTGTAGTTTGGAATTCAGTTCATTCATGAGGGCCATGATGTACATGGTGAAGGCAAAGTCAGCCAACCATTCTTTGTCTTGCAGTTGAGGGAAATCCACATATTTTCCTTTCATTTGCAAAAACTCAGCAATCTCTGACTTCAGGTCCCACACCCTTTTAAGCACCTTTCCCAAATGCAGCCATCTCACGTTTGTGTGGTAGGGGAGATCTGCATGACCTGTGGTTTAACTGCCTGTGGTTTAAAGATTTTGCTCTTATGAAGTTTACCACTTTTGTGACTGTATCCACAACATGACTCATTTTCAGAACACATTTACAGAGCACCTCCTGATGAATAATGTAATGCAGGAAAAAAACAATTCTGATCTGGATTCAGCTCAGCTACTTGATCTTGTATCCTTTTCAAGAGGCCAACGGTTTTTCCTGTCAAGTTTGGGCACTCTTCATTGACTGCACTGAAGCAAACTCCTCTGTAAGTTCAAAGTCTGGGGTTATGCCTCGTAAGAATATCAACAAGTGCACCGTGTCATGTGCATCATTGCTCTCATCCAGGGCCAAGGAGAAATAGGTGAAATCTTTTACCTTGTCTTTCAACTGTTGTTCTATATTCTCTGCAATGTACTCAACACACCATGTCACTGTTTGTCTTGACATGGAAACATTTTCAAACAGCTCTTTCTTGTTGGTGCAAAGTATTGCTGCAGAGTCAATTAAACATTCTTTAATGAATTCGCCCTCAGCGAATGGCTTGCTATGTTTAGCAATTTTGTGGGGCAGTACATAGCTAGCTCTCACAATTTTGTCGTTATTGTATTGTGAAAAGTCATTGCTGCTTTTTCAACTGAGAAAGCAACTATTTCGATGTACTTGCACTCTGCTCAGAAGACATATTTCTATATTTCTCTGCATGCTTCGCCTGGAAGTGTTGGGACAAGTTGTAGTCTTTCAAGACAGTGATGCTCTCTTTGCACACTAAGCACACAGCTTTCCCTGATACCTCAATAAATACATATTTTGATGTCCACTATTGCTGGAACACCCAATATTCAATTGTCTACTTTTCTTTTCTTTTGTTGGCACAATTTCTAGCTAGCTACTATTTGTAACTGTGATGTGTATATCAAGCTGTCAGTCACTGCCTGTCCTCGTGCAGTTATTTATACGTGCCTTGAAAATAAATGTCCCACAAGCGGTAGGAGTTAAATCATTACACATAGGCGAGTATTCATTGGGCTTTTAATTTGAATAACAAATATGTTTTTCAAAACTTTACTATCACAAAATCTTTACGTGATCTGAGCATGATTCCGCGGGCCATATTGAATCAGGTCGCGGGTCGCATACGGCCCCCGGGTCAGCATTTGCACAGTCCTGGCCTAGTAAATACACTACCATTCAAAAGTTTGAGGTCACCAAGAAATGTCCTTGTTTTTGAATGAAAAGCAAAACATTTTGTCCATTAAAATAGCATCAAATTGACCAGAAATGCTGTGTAGACATTGTTAATGTTGTAAATGACTATTGTAGCTGGAAACGGCTGCTTTTTTATGGAATATCTACATAGGCGTAGCAGCAGTGCCAGTGAAGGAGTGACAGAAGAGATTGAACAAGCAAGTAATAACGGAAAGGAAGAGTATGGACAGATTCGAAGTGAGGAAGATGAGCTTTTAGATGATCCAGCATTGTGGCCAGAGAAAGTACACGACCATGAAAGAGAAGCAAGTGTTCGCAGACTAGCCAACAGGTGTGGCGAGGAGACAAAACTGTATAAAATCATGCCCCCAGACTCAGAAGGCAAGCCATTCCCCAACTATTAACAGTACAGTAAGTCAGCAAACAGAAGAGAAAAGGTGCAGAGAGACTGGCTTATTTATAGTAAGAGTGTAAAGGCATTATATTGCATTCCGTGTGTTCTTTTTTCTCATGAGCAAAGTAAACCATCACCCAGTTCTGAATAGTAAAGATGACTATAAGATATCATCAGTGTAATGGCAGAGGCATGTATGACAAACTACCAGAGGATGAGGAGGGTGTGTTTCACAAGAGCTGTTACTGGAAATGGAAAGATCTGCCGCATACCGTAACAACAGCTACAGGTATAGACAGTCAGCTGCAGAAACAAATCCAGGCAGAAAAAAAACTGAGCACTTCTAGAAAGGATTGTGGATGTGACACTGTACTTAGCATCTAGGAATCTGCCATTCCAGGGGAAATCACTCCATCTTGATGTGCGTAATGAACTTTGCCTAGGCTTACTCGAACTGTTGTCAAATTATGACCTGCTATTACGTGAGCACTTACAGAAAGTCAGGGACAAAAAGAAAGGAGCACGGCTGACTCATTACCTCAGCCCTGAGAGCCAAAACGAGTTCTCATGAATATGTGGTCAAAGGGTTTTGTAAACAATACTTTATGAAAGAGAAGATGCAATCTATTACTTGGTTATATGTGACATTTCTCGTACTGAGCAAAATTTATCATTGGTGAGATATGTACAGAAAGATAAAGTTCAGGGAACAGGTGACTGGGAAATAATTGAACGTTTTCTTGAATTTAAAGATTTAGCTAGAAAGACAGGCAGTGAAATATTGGAAGGGCATGGTATTGACATAGCAGATTGCTGTGGTAAAGGCTATGATAATGGTGCAAATATGTCAGGGAAAGTGAAGGGAATTCAAGCAAACACACTGCAAAATATTCCACTGTCCACATACTCACCTTGTGCCTCCCACTCTCTCAACTCTTAATCTTGCGGGATTACATGCAGCTCAGTCGTGCCCAGAAGTATCAGTCTTTTTTGGCTGTGTGAATCGTCTTTACAATCTGTCAAGTCCTAGCCCAGAACGTTGGGCCATTCTCAAGGAAAAGACTGGCTCCTGTCTTAAACGCCTTTCAGACACGTGATGGAGTGAGCATACTGCTGTGGTCCAACCAGTGGTAACTCATTTACCGTCTATCATCAAGGCCCTAGACATGCCTCTTGCTACCTGCAGCCTGACAAAACAAGCCAAATCTGGGTAAAGTTTTTGCAGTGCATTCAAATCAAATCAAATGTATTTATATAGCCCTTCGTACATCAGCTGATATCTCAAAGTGCTGTACAGAAACCCAGCCTAAAACCCCAAACAGCAAGCAATGCAGGTGTAGAAGCACGGTGGCTAGGAAAAACTCCCTAGAAAGGTCAAAACCTAGGAAGAAACCTAGAGAGGAACCAGGCTATGTGGGGTGGCCAGTCCTCTTCTGGCTGTGCCGGGTGGAGATTATAACAGAACAAGGCCAAGATGTTCAAATGTTCATAAATGACCAGCATGGTCGAATAATAATAAGGCAGAACAGTTGAAACTGGAGCAGCAGCATGGCCAGGTGGACTGGGGACAGCAAGGAGTCATCATGTCAGGTAGTCCTGGGGCATGGTCCTAGGGCTCAGGTCCTCCGAGAGAGAGAAAGAAAGAGAGAAGGAGAGAATTAGAGAAAGCACACTTAGATTCACACAGGACACTGAATAGGACAGGAGAAGTACTCCAGATATAACAAACTGACCCCAGCCCCCCGACACATAAACTACTGCAGCATAAATACTGGAGGCTGAGACAGGAGGGGTCAGGAGACACTGTGGCCCCATCCGAGGACACCCCCGGACAGGGCCAAACAGGAAGGATATAACCCCACCCACTTTGCCAAAGCACAGCCCCCACACCACTAGAGGGATATCTTCAACCACCAACTTACCATCCTGAGACAAGGCTGAGTATAGCCTACAAAGATCTCTGCCACGGCACAACCCAAGGGGGGGGCGCCAACCCAGACAGGATGGCCACAACAGTAAATCAACCCACTCAGGTGATGCACCCCCTCCAGGGACGGCATGAGAGAGCCCCAGTAAGCCAGTGACTCAGCCCCTGTAATAGGGTTAGAGGCAGAGAATACCAGTGGAAAGAGGGGAACCGGCCAGGCAGAGACAGCAAGGGCGGTTCGTTGCTCCAGAGCCTTTCCGTTCACCTTCCCACTCCTGGGCCAGACTACACTCAATCATATGACCCACTGAAGAGATGAGTCTTCAGTAAAGACTTAAAGGTTGAGACCGAGTTTGCGTCTCTGACATGGGTAGGCAGACCGTTCCATAAAAATGGAGCTCTATAGGAGAAAGCCCTGCCTCCAGCTGTTTGCTTAGAAATTCTAGGGACAATTAGGAGGCCTGCGTCTTGTGACCGTAGCGTACGTGTAGGTATGTACGGCAGGACCAAATCAGAGAGATAGGTAGGAGCAAGCCCATGTAATGCTTTGTAGGTTAGCAGTAAAACCTTGAAATCAGCCCTTGCTTTGAAAGGAAGCCAGTGTAGAGAGGCTAGCACTGGAGTAATATGATCAAATTTTTTGGTTCTAGTCAGGATTCTAGCAGCCGTATTTAGCACTAACTGAAGTTTATTTAGTGCTTTATCCGGGTAGCCGGAAAATAGAGCATTGCAGTAGTCTAACCTAGAAGTGACAAAAGCATGGATTAATTTTTCTGCATCATTTTTGGACAGAAAGTTTCTGATTTTTGCAATGTTACGTAGATGGAAAAAAGCTGTCCTCAAAATGGTATTGATATGTTCTTCAAAGGAGAGATCAGGGTCCAGAGTAACGCCGAGGTGCTTCACAGTTTTATTTGAGACGACTGTACAACCATTAAGATTAATTGTCAGATTCAACAGAAGATCTCTTTGTTTCTTGGGACCTAGAACAAGCATCTCTGTTTTGTCCGAGTTTAATAGTAGAAAGTTTGCAGCCATCCACTTCCTTATGTCTGAAACACATGCTTCTAGCGAGGGCAATTTTGGGGCTTCACCATGTTTCATTGAAATGTACAGCTGTGTGTCATCCGCATATCAGTGAAAGTTTACATTATGTTTTCGAATAACATCCCCAAGAGGTAAAATATATAGTGAAAACAATAGTGGTCCTAAAACGGAACCTTGAGGAACACCGAAATTTACAGTTGATTTGTCAGAGGACAAACCATTCACAGAGACAAACTGATATCTTTCCGACAGATAAGATCTAAACCAGGCTAGAACATGTCCGTGTAGACCAATTTGGGTTTCCAATCTCTCCAAAAGAATGTGGTGATCGATGGTATCAAAAGCAGCACTAAGGTCTAGGAGCACGAGGACAGATGCAGAGCCTCGGTCCGATGCCATTAAAATGTCATTTACCACCTTCACAAGTGCCGTCTCAGTGCTATGATGGGGTCTAAAACCAGACTGAAGCATTTCGTATACATTGTTTGTCTTCAGGAAGGCAGTGAGTTGCTGCGCAACAGCCTTCTCTAAAATTTTTGAGAGGAATGGAAGATTCGATATAGGCCGATAGTTTTTTATATTTTCTGGGTCAAGGTTTGGCTTTTTCAGGAGAGGCTTTATTACTGCCACTTTTAGTGAGTTTGGTACACATCCAGTGGATAGAGAGCCGTTTATTATGTTCAACATAGGAGGGCCAAGCACAAGAAGCAGCTCTTTCAGTAGTTTAGTTGGAATAGGGTCCAGTATGCAGCTTGAAGGTTTAGAGGCCATGATTATTTTCATCATTGTGTCAAGAGATATAGTACTAAAACACTTGAGCGTCTCTCTTGATCCTAGGTCCTGGCAGAGTTGTGCAGACTCAGGACAACTGAGGTTTGGAGGAATACGCAGGTTTAAAGAGGAGTCCGTAATTTGCTTTCTAATAATCATAATCTTTTCCTCAAAGAAGTTCATGAATTTATCACTGCTAAAGTGAAAGTCATCCTCTCTTGGGGAATGCTGCTTTTTAGTTAGCTTTGCGACAGTATCAAAAAGGAATTTCGGATTGTTCTTATTTTCCTCAATTAAGTTAGAAAAATAGGATGATCGAGCAGCAGTAAGGGCTCTTCGGTACTGCACGGTACCGTCCTTCCAAGCTAGTCGGAAGACTTCCAGTTTGGTGTGGCGCCATTTCCGTTCCAATTTTCTGGAAGCTTGCTTCAGAGCTCGGGTATTTTCTGTGTATCAGGGAGCTAGTTTCTTATGAGATTTTCTTTTAGTTTTTAGGGGTGCAACTGCATCTAGGGTATTGCGCAAGGTTAAATTGAGATCCTCAGTTAGGTGGTTAACTGATTTTTGTCCTCTGGCGTCCTTGGGTAGGCAGAGGGAGTCTGGAAGGGCATCAAGGAATCTTTGTGTTGTCTGTGAATTTATAGCACGACTTTTGATGTTCCTTGGTTGGGGTCTGAGCAGATTATTTGTTGCAATTGCAAACGTAATAAAATGGTGGTCCGATAGTCCAGGATTATGAGGAAAAACATTAAGATCCACAACATTTATTCCATGGGACAAAACTAGGTCCAGCGTATGACTGTGACAGTGAGTGGGTCCAGAGACATGTTGGACAAAACCCACTGAGTCGATGATGGCTCCGAAAGCCTTTTGGAGTGGGTCTGTGGACTTTTCCATGTGAATATTAAAGTCACCAAAGATTAGAATATTATCTGCCATGACTACAAGGTCCGATAGGAATTCAGGGAACTCAGTGAGAAACGCTGTATATGGCCCAGGAGGCCTGTAAACAGTAGCTATAAAAAGTGATTGAGTAGGCTGCATAGATTTCATGACTAGAAGCTCAAAAGACGAAAACGTCTTTTTTTTTTGTTTTGTAAATTGAAATTTGCTATCATAAATGTTAGCAACACCTCCGCCTTTGCGGGATGCACGGGGGATATGGTCACTAGTGTAGCCAGGAGGTGAGACCTCATTTAAAACAGTAAATTCATCAGGCTTAAGCCATGTTTCAGTCAGGCCAATCACATCAAGATTATGATCAGTGATTAGTTCATTGACTATAATTGCCTTTGAAGTAAGGGATCTAACATTAAGTAGCCCTATTTTGAGATGTGAGGTATCATGATCTCTTTCAGTAATGACAGGAATGGAGGTGGTCTTTATCCTAGTGAGATTGCTAAGGCGAACACCGCCATGTTTAGTTTTGCCCAACCTAGGTCGAGGCACAGACACGGTCTCAATGGTGATAGCTGAGCTGACTACACTGACTGTGCTAGTGGCAGACTCCACTATGCTGGCAGGCTGGCTAACAGCCTGCTGCCTGGCCTGCACCCTATTTCATTGTGGAGCTAGAGGAGTTAGAGCCCTGTCTATGTTGGTAGATAAGATGAGAGCACCCGTCCAGCTAGGATGGAGTCCGTCACTCCTCAGCAGGTCAGGCTTGGTCCTGTTTGTGGGTGAGTCCCAGAAAGAGGGCCAATTATCTACAAATTCTATCTTTTGGGAGGGGCAGAAAACAGTTTTCAACCAGCGATTGAGTTGTGAGACTCTGCTGTAGAGGTCATCACTCCCCCTAACTGGGAGGGGGCCAGAGACAATTACTCGATGCCGACACATCTTTCTAGCTGATATGCACGCAGAAGCTATGTTGCGCTTGGTGATCTCTGACTGTTTCATCCTAACATCGTTGGTGCCGACGTGGATAACAATATCTCTATACTCTCTACACTCGCCAGTTTTAGCTTTAGCCAGCACCATCTTCAGATTAGCCTTAACGTCGGTAGCCCTGCCCCCGGGTAAACAGTGTATGATCGCTGGATGATTCGCTTTAAGTCTAATACTGCGGGTAATGGAGTCGCCAATGACTAGAGTTTTCAATTTGTCAGAGCTAATGCTGGGAAGCTTCGGCGTCTCAGACCCCGTAACGAGAGGAGTAGAGACCAGAGAAGACTCGGCCTCTGACACCGACCCACTCGCTGCTTAATAGTTGCTCCTACCCTCTACTTTTTTGAACATTTTGTTAAAAATCGCGCAACATTTCAGCGCCCTGCTACTCATGCCAGGAATATAGTACGTTCATATGGTTAGAATGTGTGGATAGGAAACCCTCGGACGTTTTTAAAACTGGTTAAATCACGACTGTGGCTATAACATAACGTGCGTTACATCGGAAAGCGCAGGAAAACCTGATCACAGAAAATGGAAATAAATATCCTTGCGCCACTTCCAGCAATTGTTAACAGTGAGCCGAATTAGATAAGACCGAGCATTCAACTCCCACAGCATCCCCATGTTGTCTAGAGTCTTGTGAATTGAATCATCTTTGATTCTTGGTTGAACCGAAACAGGGGCACCACTTACCTCCGGTCTCCGCCCAGATCATTCCGGAAGAGCTCTCTCGTGAAATTTTTTCCAAGACGACAGCTAATGATTTTTACATCGCCTACGGATGATTTTTATCGCTTATTAACGTTTACTAATACCTAAAGTAGCATTACAAACGTATTTCGAAGTGTTTTGTGAAAGTTTATCGTCTACTTTTTGAATTTTAAAAATGACGTTACGTTGTGAAATCGCTGTTTTTTCGTTTATCACACAGTCTACATATAACGATATCTTGGCTTTATATGGCCCGATTTAATCGAAATAAAGACCCAATAGTGTTTATGGGACATCTAGGAGTGCCAACAAAGAAGATGGTGAAAGGTAATGACTGTTTTCTATTTTATTGTGCGGTTTGTGTAACGCCGAAATGCTAATTATTTTGTTTACGTCCCCTGCTGTGCTTTTGTGTTGTAGTGTATTGGTGCATGCTATCAGATAATAGCTTCTCATGCTGTCGCCGAAAAGCATTTTAAAAATCTGACTTGTTGCCTGGATTCACAACGAGTGTAGCTTTAATTTGATACCCTGCATGTGTATTTTAATGAACTTTTGAGTTTTAACTAATAATATTAGCATTTAGCGTAGCGCATTTGCATTTCCAGAGCTCTAGTTGGGACGCAAGCGCCGTAAGGCGAGTACAGCGGCTGCAATTAGAAGGCATCATGTTAATGTTACTACTTAGCTTCGGCTGTTGGAGGTCCTGACGAATCGTGTCCAGATAAAGCGTCCGGAGTGAAAAAGTTGAGGAAAAAATAAATATATGAACGGTAATTAAAAAGTGAAAACCGTAAAGTTGTCAGGTAGCAAAATAGGTTGGTAACAAAACGCACAGCAATTCGAAAACAATTGAGAATGAAGCCTAATTCTTCCGTCAGGAAATATTTCTCTGGACACTGAAGCAGCTCACATTAAGGCACTACAGGAAGAAATACAGGCTCTGTGTAATCAATGGGACGCTCTTCTGGCAGAAGCCTCCAAGCCTCCAAGGTGGCAAATGAAATGGGTGTAACTACTCAGCTTCACAGTGAACAGAGGAGCCGCCAGAAAAAAAGAAAACGTTTCCCTGATGAGACTGAAGATGACATAGCAGATGAACAGAAGTCAGACACTGGATTTCGCAACACAGTGTTTTATGTGGCTCTGGATAGTATGAACAATCATTTGGACATGCGGTTCCACACGATTGCAACTATATGCGAGGAGTTTTCACCAACACTTACATTTAGGAAAATGACTGAAAACAAAATGTGTGTATCTTGCCACAAATTGAGAAACAAGTACTCCAAAGATCTCACAGATGGATTTGAAAATGAAGTGTGACATCTTAAGGCGATATATGGTGGCACTTTTTCAGATGGTCTTTCTCCTGTAGAGATCCTAAATGACATCCACAAGATGCAGCTGCAGAGCATTTTTGGAGAGGTGTGCATTGCACTGTGAATCTTCTGTACAATGCCTGTAACAGTTGCTGGAGGTGAACGTGCCTTCAGTAAGCTGAAACTTATAATGAACCATCGGAGATCTACAATGTGCCAAGACAGGTTGAACAGCCTGCCATCCTTCAATTGAAAACCAGTTAGCTAGAAAATTCAACTTTAAAGACATTATAAATGGGTTTGCTCACAAGAAGGCTCGACACTGGGCTCTTGGGGCAGTGTAATATGAGTTTTGTTTACAGGGAACAAACACAAGGACATATGCCTTAACCTGTTCTACCCAAGCCTGCCCGGGGATGGGCAAAATACTGTTTCAGAGTATTTTCTGCCATGGTTTATCTCCTGTTGAACTTACTCAGGAATGCCCACATAATGTCTTGACACTACAGTTGCAGTTTCACATATGCTTGTTCTCTGTCGGTACCACATTGATGCCGCAGTCCATATAGTTCAGGATAAATACATAAAAATTGGGTATGTTATTTAGGCACATATTTAGGAATTATGCATAGGGCAGAAGAGGGTTAGCCTTGTTTATAAGAATTGGCAATAAATGATTTAATCTGAAACATATATTAATGATTTAATCCAATACCATATATTAAAAAACAAGTCACCAATTGTGTAGTTATTTATAATAAAGCATCATAAAAATCTCATATGTTAAGTTTGCTGAAAATAAACGCAGTTGACAGTGAGAGAACATTTATTTTTTTGCTGAGTTTAAAATATTAGCTCAAAAGTACCTAAATATAAACCGGAAACCTAAATATAAACAGTACAGTCACCCAAAATCATTTCCGGCATCTATTTCAGTCCAAGTCAAGCACTGCATACAAGTACATGATTGAGTGAAAATGACATTCCACCTCCCTTTCTGCATCATAATCTTTACCTCAAATGACTGGAAGGAGAGAGGCCCACATGGAAATCCTGTGCTACTGTGATCTTCCACACACACTCTTTGCTGGGCCGGTAGTCATCCGGATGGTTAGGTGACTGGATCTGGCCATTGTTCCTCTTCACCTCTCCCCCACAGATGGCTGGTGAGAGAGGAAGGGGGGGTACACCTTCCATGAATTCTTCTAACAACAATATCAACTTCCCTCTTTTTTTAAATCAAGGGAATATAGTGGCAAAACATGAGTTTTGTGTTTAGTGTTTATAGCCCTTACGTCATTTGAATATTGCAGAAAACTAAGGCTTTTCAGACACTAAAAGAAGGACATTTAGACAATATATAGACAATATGGTCAATGGTGAAATGGCTGATGTTACCTTCATACATGGCTGAGAAACGCTTGCCTACCCAGTTGCTGCTGCTCCTGGAATCTATCCATAGCCGGCAGTCCGTGGAAACAATGAGGCCAGGTAGACTGTCCCCACAGTAACGTCCTGATATGAAAGATAAACAAATAAAAACACAACAACAACAACTCCAGGGTAATGACTAATAACAACACTGAGGCGGGCAGGTCTTAGTTAATCTCAGTTACACAGACAGCTGGCGAAGTCTGATCTTTATGCATCAGTGTATTATTCTGAACATATTGTACATTCTATTGAAATTCTCTACATTTTCATAAACTGTTCTGCTCTAGGAATTCAAAATCTCAGGTGAACATTAAATTAGGCACAGATGTTTTCTAAATTACTTATTGGCAGATGTAGACAGCAGGCCTCTCTGAAGAGTTCCCTGTGGATGGGTTCCACTCTAAATCTTCGTCCATGTAAAGACCTTTCAGAGGGGTTTTTCTCCAGAACTCATTTCCGTCCTCCACATGGTCATACCAATACAAGTGAGTCCTGTAGAGGTCCATGGAGGTAAGGTTCAAAATGATCTGTGAGAGACAGACAGACAGACAGACAGACAGACAGACAGACAGACAGACAGACAGACAGACAGACAGACAGACAGACAGACAGACAGACAGACAGACAGACAGACAGAGACAGAGGGATTGGCGGGTGGTGGGTGGCGGGACACAATGCAGATAGCCCGGTTAGCCAATGTGCAGGAGCACTGGTTGGTCAGCCCAATTGAGGTTGTATGTACATGAATGTATAGTTAAAGTAACTATGCATATATAATAAACAGAGAGTAGCAGCAGTGTAAAAGGAGGGGTTGGGGGGGCACACAATGCAAATAGTCCGGGTAGCCATTTGATTACCTGTTCAGGAGTCTTATGGCTTGGGGGTAAAAACTGTTGAGAAGCCTTTTTGTCCTAGACTTGGCACTCCGGTACCGCTTGCCATGCGGTTGTAGAGAGAACAGTCTATAACTGGGGTTGCTGGGGTCTTCGACAATTTTTAGGGCCTTCCTCTGACACTGCCTGGTGTAGAGGTCCTGGATGGCAGGCAGCTTAGACCCAGTGATGTGCTGGGCCGTACGCACTACCCTCTGTAGTTCCTTGCGGTCAGAGGTCGAGCAATTGCCGTACCAGGTAGTGATGCAACAAGTCAGGATGCTCTTATCCAGAGCGACTTACAGGAGCAATTAGGGTTAAGTGCCTTGCTGAAGGGCACATTGACAGATTTCTCACCAATTCAGCAAGTCGGGAATCAAACAAGCGACCTTTCGGTTACTGGCCCAATGCTCTTAAAACTTCTTATGGCCTTTGGGGCAGTATTGAGTAGCTTGGATGAATAAGGTGCCCAGACGTGCCCAGTGTAAACTCCCAGTTGCTAATATATGCATATTATTAGTATATTTTGATAGAAAACACTCTGAAGTTTCTAAAACTGTTTGAATGATGTATGTGAGTATTACAGAACTCACATGGCAGGCAAAAACCTGAGAGAAAATCAAACCAGGAAGTGGGAAATCTGAGGTTGGTTGATTTTCAACTCAGACCCTGATGAAGTTACAGTGGGATATTGGTCATCTTGCACTTCCTAAGGCTTCCACTAGAAATAAAATAAATCACTGAGGGAAGGCCAATTAGATTTTTGTTTTCTGCACAAGGAAACCGTCTTTAGAAACTTGTTTGAGGCTTCTACTGTGAAGTGGGGCCGAATGAGAGTAGAATGAGTCAGAGGTCTGGCAGCAGTCACGCCATGGTAACGCTCATTTCACATGAGAGGTATCTCCCGTTCCTTTGCTTTTCTGAAGACAAAGGAATTCTCCGGTTGGAATATTATTAAAGATTTTATCGAACAAATCAAACATATATTGTGGACCTGGGATTCCTGGGAGTGCATTCTGATAAAGATCATCAAAGGTAAGTTAATATTTATAATGTTATTTCTGACTTCTCCTGACTCCAACATGGCGGATACATGTATTTGTTCTCTGAGCGCTGTTCTCAGATTATAGCATGGTTTTCTTTTTCCGTAAAGCTTTTTTGAAATCTGACACAGCGGTTGCATTAAGGAGAAGTATATCTTTAATTCCATGTATAACACTTGTATTTTCATCAACATTTATGATAAGTCTTTCTGTAAATTGATGTGGCTCTCTGCAAAATCACTGGATGTTTTTGGAACTACTGAACATAACGCTCCCAATGTATACTGAGATTTTTTTTATATAAATATTAACTTTACCGAACAAAACATACATGTATTGTGTAGCATGAAGTCCTATGAGTGTCATCTGATGAAGATCATCAAAGGTTAGGGATTCATTTTATCTCTATTTGTGCTTTTTGTGACTCCTCTCTTTGGCTGTGTTTTCTGTGGCTTGGCTCTGACCTAACATAATCGTTTGTGGTGCTTTCGCTGTAAAGCCTATTTGAAATCGGACACTGTGATGGGATTAACAACAAGATTACCTTTAAAATGGTATAAGATACTTGTATGCTTGAGGATTTTTAATTATGAGATTTATGTTGTTTTGAATTTGGCGCCCTGCACTTTCACTGGCTGTTGTCATATCGATCCCGGTAACGGGATTTCAGCCCTAAGAGGTTTTAACCGCTAGGAAACCTGCTGCTCCCAAGAAATCCACCACAAAATGGTGATTTAAACCTACAACCCATTGGCTGCAAGGCAGGGATTCAACTCCAGAGCCACAGACTCCTGAGGCTATTAAGAGGCTATTTCTGAACAATTCTAAACAGGAAAGACTGAAGCCAATGTACTTCAATAAAATTCAACCAGAACTATCATCTCCTTTGGTTGTATGATACGATTTGTTTGTTGTCAAGTGAACTGACAGAACTCACTGAGAAACTCACTGCACAGATATGAACTGAGTTTGACGGCTAGCCCGTGGCTGTTTCAACCTACTTTCTCTTCAGGTGTGACAGAGATCCTCCAGATACAGTGGACGTAGGCTGCATATCCATTGGGATAACCAGGAGAGGAGAAGTTTCCACTACTGTCCTGTAGGCGGTCCCCACACCCCACACCCTGCCCACGAAACACAACACAGCACACAGTGAAAAAGAAACACACTCTAAACACACCACAGAAATGGATACAGTAAGCTACAATAGAGAAACTTTGCTGGGATACAAAAGACAAGCTTTCGTTTCAGCTGTCTCAACTAAGATTTCCCTTAGCCTTAAAAAGGAGGCACAATACCAAGCACTTGATGGTTGCTGATTGATTGGTTGTTGAATTGTAACAACTGTGGCCCGTTCCTGGGGCTTGAGTTCTCCAGATTACAACAATAAACTGAATTCCAATTTTTGGAAACTAAAGAATCAATCCATCTCCTTTGAATGGGTAGTAGTCAGATCTTGTGCAGGGTTTATTCTCATGTTCTCTCTGACATTTCAAGGGGTGAAAAGCCTACATGAGTCAGGGGGTCTGTGAAGTTGGATATGTCTTGTACACTTGTAGAGTTTGCGAGCTTGTGCGATGTCCCCTTTGCTCAGCCTTGTCCTTTGCCCAATGGGTGGCCTGACTCCATTGACATCCGCATAAAGGGAAACAGAGCCACTCGTCGCCCCAGTGCATTTGTTCTGGTTTTTGTTTATTTGATGAAAGGTAGAGGAGCATCCAGCATCGTGGTAAAAAAAAAAAGCAAATTAGAGTACTCCGCTGTTCTATCACATAAAAAGTGTATGTTGTTTGAAGTAACTTCTTTGTTGTTGTAATATCGCAAATGGATGTGGTAGTTTCGCCATTACGGATCCAGCTTTAAGAGAGACCTCTCCCTATTCTCTCTTTGCAAAACAAAATGTTTCATTTGTATTCAGCTGATTTTTAAGCCTTTTTTGTACTGTCAAAACTCAACCATTCATCCTATAGACATCACCATCATTAACAACCGTTCCATCACTAGAAAATAACCATTCATCCTAGATCATTAACAACAGTTCCATCACTAGAAAATAACCATTCATCCTAGATATCACCATCATTAACAACAGTTCCAGCACTGGAAAATAACCATTCATCCTAGACATCACCATCATTAACAACAGTTCCAATACTGGAAAATAACCATTCATCCTAGACATCACCATCATTAACAACAGTTCCAGCACTGGAAAATAACCATTCATCCTAGACATCACCATCATTAACAACAGTTCCAATACTGGAAAATAACCATTCATCCTAGACATCACCATCATTAACAGTTCCAATACTGGAAAATAAGACATTTTCACACGGGGTTCCGGTTTGACACTTTTCTATTTTATCGACCTCCTTTCTGTCCCCCCAGCAGCCAGTTGTCACCCAGTTCCCATGGTAATGCACCCTTGAATGGCAGGCTTTATGCTGTGCCAACGGGCTCAGTGGAGCCCAGCACTGAAAGCCTAGATTGTCCCAAACAAAGACCCAACTGACAGCCCTATATTTACCCTGGCCTGCCACCATGACCTTGGCCTGCAAAGTGTTGGTGGAGGTAAAAAATCGTAACATCAACAGGGTAACAACATGCATGAGACAGAAATCAAAAGGTATCAGTCTTCTGTGAAATCATTCTAATCACAATCAGGACCCAATCCCCGTGGCATCCCAGGGTTCTTTGAAGTCAGATCGAGGTGCAAAGTGTTTGTTTTGAAGGAAGATAACCAGTTCCTGACAATGACATTGCTATTATAATATGTATACTAATTAGAAGATGTAATGCTTTCATGCACAAGCAACCTGACTAGAACATGTCAGGTGAAAAACAACGTACTTGAGTGAATAATACTCAACTGAAGGTTAGACTAAATCAAATGTACAATGAATAACAATATAAGCGCAACATGCAACATTTTTTTTTACTGAGTTACAGTTCATATAAGGATATCAGTCCATTGAAATAAATTTAAAAGGCCATAATCTATGGATTTCACAGGACAGGGCAGGGGCGCAGGCAGCCATGGGTGGCCTGGGAGGGCACACACTTGGAAGCCAGGCCCACTGTCACACCCTGACCTTAGTTATCTATGTTTTCTTTATTATTTTGGTTAGGTCAGGGTGTGACTAGGGTGGGTATGCTAGTTTTTGTCTTGTCTAGGGTTTTTGTATATCTCAGGTTTTTTTTAGGTCTAGGTATATGAACAGTATGTCTATGGTGGCCTGATATGGTTCCCAATCAGAGGCAGCTGTTTATCGTTGTCTCTGATTGGGGACCATATTTATGTAGCCATTTTCCCTTGGGTATTTGTGGGTTCTTGATCTATGTTTAGTTGCCTGTTTGCACTATCCATATTAGCTTCACGGTTCGTTTTGTTGTTTTGTTAGTTTGTTCAGTGTTCTTTCTTTATTAAAAGAAGAATGTATGCATACCACGCTGCGCCCTGGTCTCCTCCTTACAACGGATGTGACACCCACCTATTAGGGAGCCAGGCCCAGCCAATCAGACTTGAGTTTTTTCCCACAAAAGGGCTTTATTACAGACAGAAATGCTAATCAGTTTTATCAGCTGTCCAGGTGGCTGGTCCCTGTCTCTGACAATCCCGTAGGTGAAGAAGCCAGATGTGGAGGTCCTGGGGTGGCGTGGTTACACGTGGTCTGCAGTTGTGAGGCTGGTTGGACGTACTTACAAATTCTCTAAAATGACATTGGAGGCAGCTTATGGTAGAGCAATGAACATTCAAGTCTCATGCCAATTGCACACTCCTTCAAAACATGAGACATCTATGGCATTGTGTTGTGTGACAAAACTGCACATTTCAGAGTGCCTTTTATTGTCCACAGCACAAGGTGCACCTGTGTAATGAACATGCTGTTTAATCAGCTTCTTGATATGCCACACCTGTCAGGTCAATGGATTATCTTGGCAAAGGAGAAATGCACACATTTGTGCACAGAATTTAGCAAAGTCAGGTGCAGTAGAGCAGAGATTTGTGAACAAACCCCCCCCCCCCCCCGACGCACGGCTCCAGCGGTGTGTCGACGCGATGGTGGAACTCACGCAGCAGTTCAGGGTCCAATACATCATCCACCGGAACCCAGCACCTCCCCTCCCACTCCACGAGGTACTGAAGGCCCCTCGCCCGACGCCTCAAATCCAGGATGGAAAGGACTTAGTACGCCGGGGCCCCCTCGATGTCCAGAGGGGGAGGAGGAACCTCCCCTATCTCAGACTCCTGGAGCGGACCAGCCACATGGAACGAGGGGTTAATATGGTAATCGGAGGGAAGCTGTAACCTGTAACATACCTTGTTCACTCTCCTCAGGACTTTGAATGGCCCCACAAACCGCAGACCCAGCTTCCGGCAGGGCAGGCGGAGGGGCAGGTTTCAGGTCGAGAGCGCGGCGCGGCCTGCTGGAGGTGACCATGGGCGGCTTTCCAGGTCTCCTCCGCGCATCTGAACCAATCGTCCACCGCAGGAGCCTCGGTCTGACTCTGATGCCACGGTGCCAGAACCGGCTGGGGACATCGATCAGACACTATATCCTCAGGCACCCCGGAGTGCCAGAAGATGTGTGTAAACAGGGCCTCCGCAGTTTGTAGGGCCGTAGGGAGACCGGGCAGAGGGAGGAGACGACAGGACTTAGAGAAATGATCCACAATGACCAGGATCGTGGTGTTTCCCTGTGAGGGAGGAAGATCCGTTAGAAAATCCACCGACAGATGTGACCAAGGCCGTTGTGGAATGGGTAAGGGATGTAGGTTACCTCTGGGCAGAAGTCTCCATGCCTTCAAAGTCTTAACCACAGCCAACAACTCCCGGTCTCCCACATCATAGTTCTGCTCGGCCGGGCTGAGCTTCTTCGAGAAGAAAGCACAGAGGCGGAGCTTCGGTGGCGTGCCCGAGCGCTGAGAGAGCATGGCTCCGATCCCAACCTCGGATCGGATTCGAGATGGTCAGTGACCTGTTTGTTGACTTGGCTTTCGAAGACCTTAGATAGGCAGGGCAGGATGGATATAGGTCTGTAACAGTTTGGGTCCAGGGTGTCTCCTCCTTTGAAGAGGGGCAAACTGCGGCAGCTTTCCAATCCTTGGGGATCTCAGACAATATGAAAGAGAGGTTGAACAGGCTGGTAATAGGGGTTGCGACAATGGCGGCAGATAGTTTCAGAAATAGAGGGTCCAGATTGTCAAGCCCAGCTGATTTGTACGGGTCCAGGTTTTGCAGCTCTTTCAGAACATCTGCTATCTGGATTTGGGTAAAGGAGAACATGGAGTGGCTTGGGCGAGTAGCTGCGGGGGGGGCGGAGCTGTTGGTCGAGGTTGGAGTAGCCAGGAGGAAGGCATGGCCAGCCGTTGAGAAATGCTTGTTGAAGTTTTCGATAATCATGGATTTATCGGTGGTGACTGTGTTACCTAGGCTCAGTGCAGTGGGCAGCTGGGAGGAGGAGCTCTTGTTCTCCATGGACTTCACAGTGTCCCAGAACTTTTTGGAGTTAGAGCTACAGGATGCAAATTTCTGCCTGAAGAAGCTGGCCTTGGCTTTCCTGACTGACTGCGTGTATTGGTTCCTGACTTCCCTGAACAGTTGCATATCGCGGGGACTATTCGATGCTATTGCAGTCCGCCACAGGATGTTTTTGTGCTGGTCGAGAGTAGTCAGGTCTGTAGTGAACCAAGGGCTATATCTGTTCTTAGTTCTGCATTTTTTTAACGGAACATGCTTATCTAAAATGGTGAGGAAGGTACTTTTAAAGAATGACCAGGCATCCTCAACTGACAGGATGAGGTCAATATCCTTCCAGGATACCCGGGCCGAGTCGATTAGAAAGGCCTGCCCGCAGAAGTGTTTTAGGGACCGTTTGACAGTGATGAGGGTTGGTTGTTTGACTGCGGATCCGTAGCGGATACAGGCAATGAGGCAGTGATCGCTGAGATCCTGGTTGAAGACAGCGGAGGTGTATTTGGAGGGCCAGTTGGTCAGGATGACGTCTATGAGGGTGCCCTTGTTGACAGATTTAGGGTTGTACCTGGTGGGTTCCTTGATGATTTGTGTGAGATTGAGGGCATCTAGCTTAGATTGTAGGACTGCCGGGGTGTTAAGCATATCCCAGTTTAGGTCACCTAACAGAACAAACTCTGAAGCTAGATGGGGGGCGATCAATTCACAAATGGTGTCCAGGGCACAGCTGGGAGCTGAGGGGGGTCGGTAGCAGGCGGCAACAGTGAGAGACTTATTTCGGGAGAGAGTAATTTTTTAAATTAGTAGTTCGAACTCTTTGGGTATGGACCTGGAAAGTATGACATTACTTTGCAGGCTATCTCTGCAGTAGACTGCAACTCCTCCCCCTTTGGCAGTTCTATCTTGACGGAAAATGTTGTAGTTGGGTATGGAAATCTCAGAATTTTTGGTGGCCTTCCTAAGCCAGGATTCAGACACGGCAAGGACATCAGGGTTAGCAGAGTGTGCTAAAGCAGTGAGTAAAACAAACTTAGGGAGGAGGATTCCGATGTTGACATGCATGAAACCAAATCAAATCAAATCAAATGTATTTATATTGCCCTTCGTACATCAGCTGATATCTCAAAGTGCTGTATAGAAATCCAGCCTAAAACCCCAAACAGCAAGCAATGCAGGTGTAGAAGCACTAGAAAGGCCAAAACCTAGGAAGAAACCTAGAGAGGAACCAGGCTATGGGGGGTGGCCAGTCCTCTTCTGGCTGTGCCGGGTGGAGATTATAACAGAACATGGCCAAGATGTTCAAATGTTAATAAATGACCAGCATGGTCCAATAATAATAAGGCAGAACAGTTGAAACTGGAGCAGCAGCACGGCCAGGTGGACTGGGGACAGCAAAGAGTCATCATGTCAAGTAGTCCTGAGGCATGGTCCTAGGGCTCAGGTCCTCCGAGATAGAGAAAGAAAGAGAGAAAGAGAGAATTAGAGAGAGCACACTTAAATTCACACAGGACACCGAATAGGACAGGAGAAGTACTCCAGATATAACAAACTGACCCTAGCCCCCCAACACATAAACTACTGCAGTATAAATACTGGAGGCTGAGACAGGAGGGGTCAGGAGACACTGTGGCCCCATCCGAGGACACCCCCGGACAGGGCCAAACAGGAAGGATATAACCCCACCCACTTTGCCAAAGCACAGCCCCCACACCACTGGGGCCGACAGATAAAAACATAAACAAACAGAATGGAGTACTGTGATTAATGAACAGTCCAGCAGGCATCAGCTATGTAGCCAAGTTTACAGCAAGGATCCGGTGGAGTATTGGGCTCTAGCCGTGTATGAGTGTGGTTTGGGTGAACAGCTAAGTAGGCCGGGAAGTGGGCCTCAGGGATAGCTTCGGTACTGCGTGCAAGCTAGCTGTGAAGATCAGAAGTAGTGGTCCAGGGATTACTGCACGAATCCGGCATTGTTGTGGAGAGACAGTTATCCAGGCAAAAAAAACTGGCTGGCTGTGCAGAAGGTAAAGCCGCTAGCAGTGGCTAACAATGACTAAATATCTTGTAGCTAGTTAGCTGGTTAGCTTCTGGTGGTTCTTGAATGTGTTCTAAAAATTAAAAATAATAGCGATTCCATATCACATTGGGTGAGGCAGGTTACCGGAAGGTATAATCGAATTAAAAATCGAAAAGAGATTGAAAATAAATATGGGTCCGGTGAGTGGTTGGGCTAGCTGGGGACACAGCGATTCAGACAGTTAGCAGGCCTGTGCTAACAAGCTAACAGTTAGTAGGCCGGGGCTAAACAAGCTAGCAGTTAGCAGACCGGGGCTAAACAAGCTAGCGGTTAGTAGACCGGGGCAGGCTAGCAGTTAGCAGGCCGAATTAGCAAGCAAGCAGATAGCAAGGGCTAGAAAGTTAGCCTTTGGGGGACGTCGCGATAGGGTTAAGTCTGTTTATGCCTCTTCATGCGGTGACATCGATAGACCGGTCGTGGGTCCGGATATTGTAGCCCAGGAGTATGCTTCGGTGGTAGCACAGGAGCTCTGGCCGGGCTAGCTTCAAGCTAAGTGGATGGAAACGCTAGCCAGGAGTAGTCATCCGGGGTTGCGATTCCGGTTCCGTTTGCGGTGGGAATCCGGGGATAAAAATAATAGGTCCGTTATGCTCTGGTTAAAGTCGCGTTGTTCGACTGGCGAGAGCTTTCCGAGCTAAAGGTTAGCTGATGACCGCTAGCAATGGTTTGCTGACTGATAGCTGGTAGTTAGCTGGCTAGCTTCAGTTGAGGGGTTCCAGATCTGAAGTAAATATAAATACTTTAGAAGAAAAAAAGCAGATCCACGCTACATTGGGTGAGGCGGGTTGCAGGAGAGTATTTAGATGTTGAGGTTTATCAAAATATTTGAAAAGATATGCGAAGAAAAATATGTAAAAACGATATATACAAGGGACACGACACGACAAGACGTCTGACTGCTACACCATCTTGGACAGAAAAAAGCATGACCGGTTTGGCGGTGGGTCAGTCATGGTGTGGGGTGGAATTTCTTTGGGGGGCCGCACAGCCCTCCATGTGCTCGCCAGAGGTAGCCTGACTGCCATTAGGTACCGAGATGAGATCCTCAGACCTCTTGTGAGACCATATGCTGGTGCGGTTGGCCCTGGGTTTCTCCTAATGCAAGACAATGCTAGACCTCATGTGGCTGGACTGTGTCAGCAGTTCCTGCAAGAGGAAGGCATTGATGCTATGGACTGGCCCGCCCGTTCCCCAGACCTGAATCCAATTGAGCACATCTGGGACATCATGTCTCGCTCCATCCACCAACGCCACGTTGCACCACAGACTGTCCAGGAGTTGGCGGATGCTTTAGTCCAGGTCTGGGAGGAGATCCCTCAGGAGAACATCCGCCACCTCATCAGGAGCATGCCCAGGCATTGTAGGGAGGTCATACAGGCACGTGGAGGCCACACACACTACTGAGCCTCATTTTGACTTGTTTTAAGGACATTACATCAAAGTTGGATCAGCCTGTAGTGTGGTTTTCCACTTTAATTTTGAGTGTGACTCCAAATCCAGACCTCCGTGTGTTGATAAATTTGATTTCCATTGATCATTTTTGTGTGATTTTGTTGTCAGCACATTCAACTATGTAAAGAAAAAAGTATTTAATAAGAATATTTAATTCATTCAGATCTAGGATGTGTTATTTTAGTGTTCCCTTTATTTTTTTGAGCAGTGTATTTATCATTTTTACAGTAGTTATATAGGAACAAGTTGAAGTAGACAGTAGACACTGTACACTTGAAGTAGACAGAAGTGTGATATTTAATGTGTAAATACACTATATATACAAAACCCCTTCAAATGAGTGGATTTGGCTATTTCAGCCACACCCGTTGGTGACAGGTGTGTAAAATCGAGCACACATCTGAACCAATCAGAGACGTCTATGTTTCACAAGTTTGGACAGCACAGTATAGTACAGTAGAGCTCAGTACAGTACAACAGAGCATACTAGATTAGAGTACAGTATGATGTACTGTACTGTACTGTATTGTATTGTACTGAACATAATACTTTACTGTTCTGAACTCTACTGTGCTGTACTCTACTGAACTCTACTGTTCCCTGCTGTGTGACCTGTAATGTCAAAACTTGTGAAACATACATGTCTATGACTGGTTCAGATTTGGTTTGGTACAGACCAACCAAATGTGGTTTTGTTTGGGGGCAGAGCACATTAGAATAATAGCCAGTTTGTATAATAATATCTAAATATTCAATGGTATATATTGCTTATTTCTGCCTTTGTTTACCTATTCAGGATACACCATGAAGAGAATTATATTCATATCCATAATTATGCGTTTCTGTATGGTACAGATCATGTACCCATGATGTAATTCCGTTACAGTAATTCTGTTTTCGGATGTAAACCCATTTAACTTACTATAGTTCAATAACCAAAATCAATTTTTTTCAAAGTCAAGATGTCAAGTCATAGCTGATGGCACATTCTTTCGGCAGACGTCTATGAATCTTAATTCAGAACAGATATTTAACAGAGTTTTTGGAAAATGTGGTCACATAAAAAAATGTAGACGTCTGCCGTGTGTGGTCACATATGTGGTCACATAAAAAAAAAAAGTTTTTACCTAAATTCTGTTACCAAACCTTGCATCTGCATAGTTCTTCCAGTAAATGTGTTTTTTTGTCAAATGTTCAGTGGAAATTGTTAAAATTAGTCACTAGGTTTGTTTGGTAACATTTTGAAATCTCAGCATAATTACGTTTTCGTGGAATTTCCCTTAAAGACCAAAAAAAATTACAGCTGTGCTATATAGATTGCAAAATAGTTTTCCGATGTACCAATTCCATGGCACATAGTTTATTAACTGATAAGCAAAACAACATCAGATTCAAAACTTAGAATTTTTCAATTTAAATTATTATACAAAATTCTTGCAACAAATATGATGTTATATATACTGTATGGGGGGATACAACCATCCCAGCTCTGCAGATTTTGCTGTGAAGAAATCCAATCATGAGATAATATATTTTGTACTGTCCAGCTGAGAAGGCGTGTCCAAACTTTTGACTGGTACTGTATATATTAGCCAAAGTGCAAGTAATCTTCCACTGTCCCTCAGGGAATCAATTGACATTGTAATTACACACTTAGGAGTCATTCATAAACATTTACTGCCACAGAAAAATACATTTTTGGGGGCAAAAATTATATCAAATCCTATTGAATAATATCATGCAATTTACAGACGAACGGGGAAAAGTACAGATAGATCCCTGATGAAAACCTGCTCCAGAGCACTCAGGACCTCGGACTGGGGCGAAGGTTCACCTGAAAATAACTATGCAGCGACGTTCCCCCTCCAACCTGACAGAGCTTGAGATGATCTGCAGAGAAGAATGGAAGAAACAACCCAAATACATGTGTGCCACGCTTGTAGCGTCGTACCCAAGAAGATTTGAGGTTGTAATTCCTGCCAAAGATGCTTCAACAAAGTACTGACCAAAGGGTCTGAATACTTATGTAAATGTGATATTTCCTTTTTTAAAATTTTTAATACATTTGCAAAAATGTCTAAAAACCTTCTTTGCTTTGTCATTATGTGGTATTATGTGTAGATTAATGAGGGAACTTTTAAAAAATCCATTTTAGAATAAGGCTGTAACGTACAAAATATGGAAAAAGAGGTCTGAAAACTATCCGAATGCACTGTAGATTCATGCAAAAAAATAGAAAATAGACTCGCTTTGTCCTATAGGAAATGATTTGAGACTACAATGGTTTTTATTTTAGAACCATATAAGATTAAGCATTGATTTGGGTATTTTAGCAGCTATTCAGTTAGATAGTGTTGAATTCGATTCCATATTTATACTCTGTAAAAATAAGTAAATGCTAATACAAAAATCTATTTTCCATATTTCTAACCATGAGGAAAAACTAGTTTGGTTCTCAGTTTTAAGGCATATACGTAGAGTTAGATGGAGGACTAATATTTGTATTAGTTTCATTATAGCATCTGTGACAACATGGGAAGTGCCGTTGAGGCTATCTCCACCTGAAACTAGGACATTTTCTTCTTATTTTGTGTTTTATTAGTATCAAGCTAATATTGCTGATTTACCGCCCCCTGAGGTGCTTGAGTCCTGAACCAAATCTTTTGTCATTCATATATTGTGGCCATTAGATAGCAGTGATATAGCTTAAGGACATTAATGAACCTTTGGCAACCCAATATGAAGAAGAAGACAATGCTCTGATCATTGGCTGATCGATCCCAACCCTTAGGAATCCACCCAGTTGATTAATTGAAAAAGTTGGAAGCCCTCAATGTCAATGTCCATGCCTGCTAACACAGGTTGTATCCATCTAGATTCTTCTATCTATCTCTATGTGCATACACCATCTCTAGACACGTGTTCCGGCAAATTGATTGGAGTATATCATTCAGAGAACACATTCATTGATGAACATGCTTTTAGGTTTAATTGCAGCTGTTCGGATCTTATGCTATTCTAGATAGACATGGATTTTGACTGCACTGGGTATTCAATTGAGACAGGTCTCTTTTTCAAGGGAGCCCTGCATGAAAAGATTGTTTCATTTGTTTTCATTTTATTACGATCCCCATTAGCCATGATATGCCATGATGACAGCTAATCTTCCTTGGGGCTGACACATAATGATCAATACATTACAAACAAAAACAATTTACAATTTACATTTACAATTACAAAACAATGAACAAGGAGACATTACAGACAGTTAATGTTGCAACTGCACATGGGGACAAAGGTCGTACTTTTTGGAGAAATGTCCTCTCGTCTGATGAAACAAAAATAGAACTGTGGCCATATTGACCATCGTTATGTTTGGAGGAATAAGGGGGGGCTTGCAAGCCGAAGAACACCATCCCAAATGTGAAGCACGGGGGTGGCAGCATCATGTTGTGGGGGTTCTTTGCTGCAGGAGGGACTGGTGCACTTCACAAAATACATGGCATCATGAGGTAGGACAATTATGTGGATATATTGAAGCAACATCTCAAGACATCTGTAAGGAAGTTATAGCTTGGTTGCAAATGGGTCTTCCAAATGGACCAAATGGACAATGAAGTTGCAGCAAAATGGCTTATGGACAACAACGGTATTGGAGTGGCCATCACAACGCCCTGACCTCAATCCTATGGAACATTTGTGGGCAGAACTGAAAAAGTGTGTGTGAGCAAGGAGGACTAAAAGCCTGACTCAGTTACACCAGCTCGGTCAGGAGGAATGGGTCAAAATTCACCCAACTTATTGTGGGATGTTTGTAGAAGTCTACCCGAAACTTTTGACCCAAGTTAAACAATTTAAAGGCAATGCTACCAAATACTAATTGAGTGTATGAAAACTTCTGACCCACTGGGAATGTGATGAATGAAATAAAAGCTGAAATAAATCATTCTCTCTACTATAATTCTGACATTTCAAATTCTTAAAATAAAGCAGTGATCTTAACTGACCTAAGAGAGGGAATTTTTTCCTAGGATTAAATGTCAGGAATTGTGAAAAACTGAGTTTAGCTGTATTTGGTTAAGGTGTATGTAAACTTCCGACTTCAACTGTATGTGTTCGTGAGATACATGTACGTGCTGGTGAGAGTCTCCCTATTCTAAAGACGGGTCATATTAGTGTGTAGCCCAAACTGTTCAGACTCATGATCTGACAAACATCACTGTAGCTTGGCCACCTTCCATTGGATTGAATATAAATAAATATATCTCTACCTTAAACAGATGGATTTTGATGGGGATTGTTTTTATTATGGTAATAATATTTCCGCTAATTTGATTTCTGCGGGTGCGGGGACATTAACCCAAGGGGGTTAATGGATAGTGTGAAATTTTGACAACTACGCCCTTTTTTCTACTTACTCAGAGTTAGATGCCAGCTGCAAGACTTCAAGTCATTGCGCAAGTTGGCAATGTCTCCAGGAACTACCTTAAATGTCTTTAAAACTGCAAGGAGTGACATCAAAATGGTATCCATTAGTTCATCTGGCTCTGGGTAAGTAGAAAAAGGGGCTTAATGGCCACAACGTCGAAACAGCCCTATTAAAAGGAGGTTTTATTTAGCTTTTTTAGTCAATTACAGTACAGTTGCCTAAAATATTGCCAATCACCTTGTTTGCCTTGCTTTGGACCAGGCCTGATTTCTAAGCTGAATAAATTCAGATTGCTTTGGTGTGTATCAAGGATTTTATCTTGACTATGAGTCCTTTAAAAAGAGCAAGTTTATCTGCCAGATAAAATAAATGACAAAATATATTTTTTTTTTAAATAAAAAAAAATAAGACATGTTCCAGAGCTAACTCCGGGTCAGGCGTACAGGAAACACTGCATAAATAAACAACATTTTAAAATATCAGACGAGGATAACATTTTTGTAGTTGAGTATCTCTAATGCACACTATCAAGAAATGATCATTAAGATCATAGGTAAAGACTCCACTAGACATGTTTTTATGTTGGTTGGTTAGAATTACAAATTAGAGAAGATTTTGTCAGAGTTTTCACATTAAGACGACTAGGTTTGGAATCTGTCTTGAGTTAAATTCAGCTTTGATTTAACTTTATTAAACGAGTACCATTCGCCAGAGTAGCCTGTTGTCTGGGCAGCCGAATGAACGACTAGGTTTGGAATCTGTCTTGAGTTAAATTCAGCTTTGATTTAACTTTATTAAACGAGTACCATTCGCCAGAGTAGCCTGTTGTCTGGGCAGCCGAATGAGTAGAGCAGAGACTGTCCGTAAAGTAGAGAGTTCTGCACATTCTGAACTTTAGCTGTCGGGAAGAAGGGTTCAGAAAAGTCGGGTCCGCAGCGACTCCTGAGTTAAAATCAATACAGATACTCTTTAAATTATCAAAGTCTGGGGATAGCCAGTCAAGATTTTAATTCCCCAAACTGTCTATGAGGACAGAAAAAGGGTTATCAACTCAGATAAAGCACTAACTGCACCCAAATGGGAACCATTCAAAGACTGACGTCTCATCATGTGTCTTCCTGTAAACCAGAAATACTCTCATCTGTTGTAATGTCATTTCACTGGCCCAGAGGACCAACTCACACAACCACATTTACATATAATGGCTTTGGGGGCTGTTTGATGTGTGTGTGTGTGTGTGTGTGTGTGTGTGTGTGTGCGTGCGTGCGTGCGTGCGTGCGTGCGTGCGTGCGTGTGTGTGTGTGCATGTGAGAATGAGTGTATGCATGCGTGCATGTGTTTGTGTGATCCTATTGATATTGATGGTATAAGGTTTCGATTGTATCTTATCGTCCTAAAGTCAATCAACAGGAGGTGTTACTCCAAAAGGGAAACCTCTAACCCTAACCCTAAACCTCTAACCCTAACCCTAACCCTAACCCTGATATAAATGCAAACTGAGTGTGATGGAATCTGATGGTGTGCATTTGTCCATGGTGCATCTCCAGGGTAATCAGGACATGCTGGGAATGAATCTGATATCCAGCATGGACATCTCATCAGCACACCAATTCCTCTGTGTAACCAGGGCAAAACTAATAGATTTGGCGCCCTCTAGCAGCCATTTTCTGTACACTGTCAAATGAAAACTTCCCCCTTTCCCATATTTTCACTAGATGGCCATGGCATGCTGCACAGTCTTGTGAATAAGGAATTAGCTATTTGGTCTTGAATGAGGGTTAGCGTTTGGCTTATGTTAAGGGTGAGGTTAAGGTTATGGTAAAGATGTTGTTATGAATACATCCCAAAAGTGTTGTTTTAGATTTAGGGCTGGGACAATGATAATTTAATCGTGTAACCAACAGTTTATCCAATAGCATTGTTTTTTTTACATGAAGTGGGTAATGTTGGTAATCATTTTACAAGCAGAATGGTGCATGTCAAGAGATTTCATAATTATTTTTGTTCCTGATGCTTTTTGTTTCTCTCAGATGTATTTCAGACACATCAAATCATACTTCTGTTTGAATTATTTTTGGAACATGTTTTGCCATGTATGAATGTGGTATTCAATGTGTTTCTATAGGCTATTAACAGTAAAGCCAAATTCAATGTTTTATTTTAAAAAATGTCATATATTTTTTATACATACAGGAGTCCTACAATTCAAAATCAAATAGCTAAATGATCTATGGTATGACATCTTAAAACAATTATATGCATTAGCTTAGTAGAACCCCGCCTATAACTGTTATGACAAAAAAAAAACATGACAATTTGCATGACAATCGTTGCCCAAAATTCCATAATCGTCATAGCCCTAATTACAGTCACTCCACCCAGGCACCAATTACCCTGTTGGGTGCAACATTCCTGTCATCCAGGACGATTCCATGGGTTCCATGTGGGATAATCTTGGGAGTGCCCTTGGAGCAGTGGCCTTTCTTCCCACCAGATGACTCAGGGTTATCATTGAATACTCTGTTAGGGGGCGGGAAGTTGAAGCGTGTATTAACCACAACTGTTGTTATTGATTGTGAACAGGGCCTGCAGGCCACTGCAGCCTGGAACCCCCTGCGGAAGTTCTCATTGAAGAAGCCATAGATGATGGGGTTAATCCCACTGTTAAAGAAGGCCAGCCAGTGGGCCACAGGGAATAGGTAGCTGCTGAGGAAGTCAATCTGCTGCGTGTCCAGATCCCTATAGTCAGTCAGCAGCATTAACGTCCACAGAGGTAGCCATGACACCATGAAGAGCACAGCCACCATGGTCAGCATCTTGATCACTTTAACACGGCGTTGGGAGCGGGCCCTTCGCACTTTTGCCAGCCTCACCTGCCTCAGGTTGATAGAGAGCTTGGCAGCGATGCAGCCATACATGATGCTGATGATGCCCAGGGGGGCCAGGTACACGTGCACAAAGATGACCATGGTGTAGACCCGACGCATCTCGGGTCGGGGCCAGTTCTCGAAGCAGACAAAGACAGGGTAGGTCTGGTTGTCCTGGAGCATGTAGGTGTCCTCCAGCTGGATGACAGTCAGGTTGGCGGCCGAGGGGCAGATGACAGCAAACGCCAGCACCCAGATGAAGAGGATGGTGAGGAGAGCAGTCACGGGCCTTATCCGATGTCTAAAGGGGTACACAATACCTGTGAACCTGAGAAAGGAGGGAGAGGTAGAGAAAGAAAGAGAGACATCACCCTTCAGATGGCACCAGCGGCATTGTGAATATTACTCACTGATTATTTGTGCAAAATTATTATCACAAAATGCAATATAGTCCCTGTATTAGTAAAGCAATTAAACATTTCTCTGTTAGCCATCACTAGATTCCCTCTTCTCTTCCAGTCCTTTACCATCATTGAGATGGTAATATACCATTATTTTGGTCATCCATTCTTTACCATCATTAAGGCTACCCAATAACAAAATGCTGAATATGATGAAAGAGGACCCTTTACAAATGTGTGGCTTGACATTTAAAGCAATGAAATTCACAAGAGCACAACCAGATGTGGGACAGGGCTAGTGTGGTTGTCTATCAGACTAGCCCACTGGGGTATTACCTGTCAACAGCTATGGCCACCAGAGTGAAGACTGATGCTGACACTGACATCCCCTGGACCAGGTTGCTCATGGTGCATGTAATCTGGCCAAATGGCCATCCTGAAAAGACAAACTTCATTACAGAAGCAGTAGCCTGGTTGCCAGTCTGTTTCTGCTCTCCCTCGCTGACTCATTAAAGAATTGTCATGCCAAACATGTTTGGCTTAAGACAGCAATGGAGTCAGCACGAGCAGATCTGGGACCAGGCTACATATACATAGCTGGCAGGGATTAAGAAGGACACTATTGACTTGTTGTTTCACTGTGTATTTTTAGGCTTTCTTAATGTTTTTATACTCAGTTTAAATATATGTGAAGGGAGCAAAGGGGTGAAAAGGTGGGAAAACGCATACATGTAATAGATATTCACTTTTTAAATCATATCAACACCAAGTTGATTGAAATTCAGCGTTTTCACTCCACTCCACAGGGAAACCTTTAATAAATACAAAGAAAGTCCCATTTGAATCAAAATAACAAGCACTATTCCAATATTATGCTCAATTCCCAAGAGGTTAAGAAAATGTTAAATCAAAGCAGACTGGGGATTTAGCTGGCTGGATTTAATGATGCAGACAAAAGGACTGCAGAACAGTTCTGAACACTCATTCCCAAAGCAACAAATGTATGCACCAGTAGTAACTATAATTTGTCACGACAAGTGTCCCAATAATGAGTCCAGGCTATAACAAGCAAAACTCCCCACCTGATATCAGGCTGTCAATCAAAGTCGTTGGAACACAGAACACTCCAATGAGCAGGTCACTGATGGCCAAGTTGAGGATGAAGAGGTTAGTGACAGAGCGCATGTTGCGGTTCCGGAGGACCACCAGGGAGACCAGCACGTTCCCCCCGACACAGAGCAGGAGAACCACCACATAGCATAGGATGTAGCTGATGGCCATGCCGGTGGAATGCAGGTAATAAGGCATATAGGTGCGGTTGGCGCTGTCCATAGCGACACTGTGCATTGTGCCGCTGTCCATAGCGACGCCGTGCGTGTTGCTGTTCACAGCAGTTTCATTCAGTGACGCAATCTCCATTTTCACAAGTCCCCTTCCAAGTGGAATCACATTAGAGAAATGAGGTATAGTGTACATTTTGCCATTAAAAACTTTGCAGATACAGACAGATTTTTTAAAAGAAAAGGAAGGAATAGAAAAGGAAAACGATCAGATTGGTGTTCAAATACTATTGAAGGTATTGGAAAGACATTTGGGAGTAAGTATTTAGATATTTTTTATTTGTAAAGACAAATAGTTGAATATTGGAATGTATTTAGAAATACTCAAATACACTGACTCAAATACACTCCCAATGCATTTAACCCAGGTATTTGAAAATAGTATTTGAAATAAGTATTTGGTAGTTGGCTATTGATAGGAAATTATTTGAAAATCCTCAAAATCCTAACAAATAATCAAATGCAGATGTATTTGAACACAGTTCGAAAATGATAAAGCCATACACAACAACATTCCCTCAAAACAAAATGTCATCATAACCATACTCATTCAGGAAAGGTTGACATTTGGACAAATCCCCTCCATCATGATTTATTGTTATTATATTTTACTATAACTTTATCAAATGGCACTTATGTTCTTACTGAAACAATTGCTTTACTGTATAAGCTCAGTGAGAATGGTGAGTGAAATTCATATGACTGAGAAGACCAAAGTTCCCATTTCATAGAAATCTGCAGGATGACTATTGTCAGAGAAGGACTTACCTTTGGAAGAGCTCCACAATAGTTATTTTGTCCGGTCTTGTCTGTGCAGCAGGTACGCTCTACTGTGCCTCGTAATGACTCTAGTCTGTCTCTAGACCCGCATCAGCATCCCTCATACTTTACAATGATTAGGCTACTGTACCACATGATAGTGCAGCCAATAAATGCAGCCTATACTACAGGATGAAAAAATGATATTTATGTAAATTCATGCTTTCCATTTGGATTTATAGTAAGCCTACAGAACAATTTAAATGAAATTTGATGATCAGACTATAGTTCCTTGAAATAGCCTAATCTATTTTCCCCACCACTATAAGACTGTTGCCTATTCATTATCCTGAATAATGACATTTTACATTTAAGTCATTTAGCAGACGCTCTTATCCAGAGCGACTTACAAATGACACAACAACAAGTGAATTAGACACTTCCAGATCTGTCTAGAAACATGTAAATGGAGTGTAAGCCACTGTATGTATGATCATCTACAGGGAGAGTTATAAGGAAAGTCCCAAGAGACTTGAAATCAACAAGTAACAAAGTAGTTAGCAGATGTGACTGTACAGTATAGATACCAGCAGTGGTGTAAAGTACTTAATTAAGTTTTTTTTAAACGTTTAAGTACTACTTAAGTCGTTTTTTGGGGGTATCTGTACTTCACTATTTATATTTTTGACTACTTTTACTTTTACTGTCTACCAGTGGACATCTAAGAGGGTGGCGAAATCCTGTTCTATTTCAATTACTTGTTTGGTCTCTCACTTATGGGTAGTGTCTCCTTTTATGGGCAGAGTCAAGGAAGGTCCAATCACAAAACGTCTGTCGTAGAGAGACAGGAGCAACGGACAATAGTGGACCACTCCACTTTCTATATGGGCCCGCAGTTCACTCCTATCTTCGCTTTACGGATTTGATCAACTTGGACATCTGCTTTCCTGCTAAACTGTTCACATGTGGACCGTCAAGGACCCCACCGAACATAAGAAAGCAACTTCTCATTGAGCTCACAACGAAGAAAACTTTTCAGTCTGTAGTTCATGGCTAGCTCTTGCCCACTTAGCTACCTACTTTGTGGCGCTTATTCCCACCTAGGTGGAAAAATAACATTTTTGACAGCTATGAAAAACGCACATTCTCTTCCACTAACAACATGCTTGCTATAGCTTGGCTACCAAAGTGAACACTAGCTAGCTAACAACATGTTTGCTATAGCTAGGCTACCAAAGAGAACACTAGCTAGCTAACAACATGTTTGCTATAACTAGGCTAACAAAGTGAACACTAGCTGGCTAACAACAGTCTACTAGCTACACGGTTACAGTGTCGAAAAGTGTCAATGCTCGAGCTTAGGCAAATTCTAGCCTCAAACGTCGGGTACGATAGGCTACCGCTCCACGCTCATCGTCCTCCCAGCTTTCGGGTGAACAGACAACTGAACAACCCATACTTGCCCATACTGAGCACAACTGGGCTGAGGTTATGGACATTCTCCCCCCGTATATGCGGTTTGACAGCCTAGCATTAGGGGAAGATGACTTGATCATAGACGAGAATGAAGACGATATACTGTGTCTCTTCCATAGAGAAGAGGAGGTGGAGGAGGAACTCAAAATTGACTGGCCTTCTCTGTTGGGAGGACAGAATGCTGAGAGGGACAGGTTCGAAGGAAAGAGGCTTCTGTCCTGTACCACCTCGGGATAGCAACGTATCCCAGCCATACCAGCCTGCTTGTTGTAGGCCAAATGCAACTGGGACAAGCCCATATCTGGCAAAGCCCTAGCCAGGGACACCACTGCCATGGTATTGCACGATATGGAGGATCTGGGGTTCTTCCAGCCTCCAGTCTGGACAGCCACCTCAACCCAGAATGGCGTGCCTCTGCTCTCTCTGTCCTGACTTTCCCTGAGAAGTTGGAACGGTTTTCTGCCTCCATCCACCACAAGGTGGCATATCAGAGCGAGCTACTGGAAGAGATGTGCAACCTCCTTGACAAGAGTGAGCCAAACTCACTACTCTTCGAAGAGATCTGTGTAGTCTCAAACCTCAACCTCTGCGCCTCCAGGGGAGCTAACCAAGGCTGTGGGTGCGTCACGAGTGGGTGAGAGAGCTCTGTGGCTGAACCTGTCCAGCCTCACAGAGAAGGAGAAGGCAGACTTCCTAGATGCTCCCATCGAGCCAAAGGAACTGTTTGGCCCCACTGTCGCTACTATGCGGCAGAGTGTGGAACTGCGCAGAGCAAAAGGAGAGGCTTTCGACCCGGATCCTGTCCCGACACAATTTCCACAATCCAAATCCAACTTCCACAATCCAAGAGTCCAAGTCAAACTAAGATTATTTATTTTCTGAGCTCAGAGAGAATAACAGAGTTACACAGTGCAGTGTAGACACTGAATTCCGAAGCATTGGGTGATAAGCACATATCTTTATAGTTTCCTGTTCTTGGGCGGGACTTTCAGTTCTCCTTTTATCCATACAAGGACACAGGAGCAAGCTGGTTTGCAACACAGGATGATACTCCCAAGAACAGGAGATTATAATAGGATAGTTTCACAAGGTTAGTCACATACTCAGTTATATGGACACATACAATACAAATTTCCCCATTACACGAGCCAGTGTGCCATTTCGGCAGGAAGCGGTCAGTACCAGCGGCCCAGCATACTGCTAATCCACAAGTAGGCGCTCAAAACAGAAACTGGGGCAGACAGTCCTACACCACAGCCACGCCAACGATATGAATATATGAGTCAAATGAACAGTGGCCACCTCGCCACACAGGCAGTCCATGGGTCCTGGGTCGAGAGGCTTCAGTTCGCCAGAAAACTCCCCTCATTCAACGGAGTGGTGGTTTCAGTGGCGAATGGCGATTTAGCTCGAATACTAGAGGAGAAGAACTCCTTTCTGTTGAGCAAAAGGGCTTCTACTCTCCTTACTTCCTGATTCCCAAAAAGGGTTGTGTGGGGGCGGGGGGGGGCATACATCAATGGCATACATCAACCGCCAGGGTGGTGCCCGATTTCTGTGCCTGCACAAACTAGCCCACAAACTCCCTTTGTGGAACAGAGCACATCTCTTATCATTACGCACGACCAATGTCCCAGGCGTAATGAAAACAGAAGCGGACTTGTTGTCCAGGGGGAATACCCTATATGAGGAGTGGGCACTCCATCACCAGATACTGGCCCAAATATGGGACAATTAAGGACAGGCATCTATAGATCTCTTTGCATTGCGCAAAAACACACACTGCCTGTAATTTTCACAAACAGGTAATAGGGGTAAACGAGTTGGCACACCAATGGACCAACAACTTTAAGTGTTCCCCCCTCTCAGTTTAATTCTTGCCACCCTCTTCAGGGTGACAGAACAACAGGACCTATTGGACCAAGGGAAAGCCTTTTTTTTACCCCTGGAGGGCCTGAGGGCTCACTTCACCAGAGCTATGGCTACAACATGGAAATTGTTCAAAGGCATCTCTGTTCAAGAGATCTGAAATGTGGCATGTTGGGGTATTCCCCATACCTTTATGAGGTTCTACCGACTGGACATCACTGTGCCCTCAATAGCGCATACGGTGCTTGGTGTTGCTTCTGTTGACCTTGTATTTTTCACAACAGCATATTTTCACTTCTCATCATACAGTGGGGCAAAAAAGTATTTAGTCAGCCACCAATTGTGCAAGTTCTCCCACTTAAAAATGAGATGAGAGAGGCCTGTAATTTTCATCATAGGTACACTTCAACTATGACAGACAAAATTAGAAAAAAAATCCAGAAAAATCACATTGTAGGATTTTTAATGAATTTCTTTGCAAATTATGGTGGAAAATAAGTATTTGGTCACCTACAAACAAGCAAGATGTCTGGCTCTCACGAACCTGTAACTTCTTCTTTAAGAGGCTCCTCTGTCCTCCACTCTTTACCTGTATTAATGGCACCTGTTTGAACTTGTTATCAGTATAAAAGACACCTGTCCACAACCTCAAATAGTCACACTCCAAAATTCACTATGGCCAAGACCAAAGAGCTGTCAAAGGACACCAGAAACAAAATTGTAGACCTGCACCAGGCTGGGAAGACTGAATCTGCAATAGGTAAGCAGCTTGGTTTGAAGAAATCAACTGTGGGAGCAATTATTAGGAAATGGAAGACATACAAGACCACTGATAATCTCCCTCGATCTGGGGCTCCACGCAAGATCTCATCCCGTGGGGTCAAAATGATCAGAAGAACAGTGATCAAAAATCCCAGAACCACACGGGGGGACCTAGTGAATGACCTGCAGAGAGCTGGGACCAAAGTAACAAAGCCTACCATCAGTAACACACTACGCCGCCAGGGAAATCCTGCAGTGCCAGACGTGTCCCCCTGCTTAAACCAGTACATGTCCAGGCCCGTCTGAAGTTTGCTAGAGAGCATTTGGATGATCCAGAAGAAGATTGGGAGAATGTCATATGGTCAGATGAAACCAAAATATAACTTTTTGGTAAAAACTCAACTCGTCGTGTTTGGAGGACAAAGAATGCTGAGTTGCATCCAAAGAACACCATACCTACTGTGAAGCATGGGGGTGGAAACATCATGCTTTGGGGCTGTTTTTCTGCAAAGGGACCAGGGCGACTGATCCGTGTAAAGGAAAGAATGAATGGGGCCATGTATCGTGAGATTTTGAGTGAAAACCTCCCATCAGCAAGGGCATTGAAGATGAAACGTGGTTGGGTCTTTCAGCATGACAATGATCCCAAACACACCGGCCAGGCAACGAAGGAGTGGCTTCGTAAGAAGCATTTCAAGGTCCTGGAGTGGCCTAGCCAGTCTCCAGATCTCAACCCCATAGAAAATCTTTGGAGGGAGTTGAAAGTCCGTGTTGCCCAGCAACAGCCCCAAAACCGCACTGCTCTAGAGGAGATCTGCATGGAGGAATGGGCCAAAATACCAGCAACAGTGTGTGAAAACCTTGTGAAGACTTACAGAAAATGTTTGACCTCTGTCATTGCCAACAAAGGGTATATAACAACTTTTGTTATTGACCAAATGCTTATTTTCCACCATAATTTGCAAATTCATTAAAAATCCTACAGTGTGATTTTTCTGGGGGGTTTTTCTTCTCATTTTTTCATCTCATCCTTTTAAGTGGGAGAACTTGCACAATTGGTGGCTGAATAAATACTTTTTTGCCCCACTGTATAGTAACCTACTTGCATGTATTCCTTATGTATATACAGTTAAAGTCGGAAGTTTACGTACACTTAGGTTGGAGTCATTAAAACTCATTTTTCAACCACTCCACAAATGTCTTGTAAACAGACTATAGTTTTGGCAAGTCAGTTAGGACATCTACTTTGTACATGACACAAGTCACTTTTCCAAAAATTGTTTACAGACAGATTATTTCACTTATAATTCAAAGTATCACAATTCCAGTGGGTCAGAAGTGTACATACACTAAGTTGACTGTGCCTTTAAACAGCTTGGAAAACTCCAGAAAATGGTGTCATGGCTTGAGAAGCTTCAGACAGGCTAATTAACATCATTTGGAGGTGGAGGTGTACCTGTGGATGTATTTCAAGGCCTACCTTCAAACTCAGTGCCTCTTTGCTTGGCATCATGGGAAAATCAAAATATATCAGCCTCAGAAAAAATATTGTAGACCTCCACAAGTCTGGTTCATCCCTGGGAGCAATTTCCAAACACCTGAAGGTACCACGTTCATCTGTACAACCAATAGTAAGCAAGTATAAACACCATGGGACCACACAGCCATCATACAGCTCAGGAAGGAGACGCGTTCTGTCTCCTAGAGATGAACATACTTTGGTGGAAAAAGTGCAAATCAATCCCAGAACAACAGCAAAGGATGTTGTGAAAATGCTGGAGGAAACAGGTACAAACGTATCTATATCCACAGTAAAACGAGTCTTATATCGACATAACCTGAAAGGCCGCCCAGCAAGGAAGAAGCCACTGCTCCAAAACCGGCATAAAAAGCCAGACTACGGTTTGCAACTGCACATGGGGACAAAGATCGTACTTTGTGGAGAAATGTCCTCTGGTCTGATGAACTGCTTGGCCATATTGACCATCTTTATGTTTGGAGGAAAGGGGGATGCTTGCAAGCTGAAGTACACCATCCCAACCGTTAAGCATGGGGGTGGCAGCATCATGTTGTGGGGGTGTTTGCTGCAGGAGGGACTGGTGCATTTCACAAAATAGATGGCATCATGAGGAGGGACAATTATGTGGATATATTGAAGCAACATCTCAAGACATCAGTCAGGAAGTTAAAGCTTGGTCGCAAATGGGTCTTCCAAATGGACAATGACCCCAAGCATACTTCCAAAGTTGTGGCAAAATGGCTTAAGGACAACAAAGTCAAGGTATTGGAGTGGCCATCACAAAACCCTGACCTCAATCCTAGAACATTTGTAGGCAGAACTAAAAAAGTGTGTGCGAGCAAGGAGGCCTACAAACCTGATTCAGTTACACCAACTCTGTCAGGAGGAATGGGCCAAAGTTCATCAAACTTATTGTGGGAAGCTTGTGGAAGGCTACCCAAAACTGTTGACCCAAGTTAAACAATTTAAATACAATGCTACCAAATACTAATTGAGTGTATGTAAACTTCTGACCCACTGGGAATGTGATGAATGAAATAAAAGCTGAAATAAATCATTCTCTCTACTATTATTCTGACATTTCACATTCTTAAAATTAAGTGGATATCCTAACTGACCTAAAACAGGGAGTTTTTACTGGGATTAAATGTCAGGAATTGTGAAAACTGAGTTTAAATGTATTTGGCTAAGGTGTATTAAACTTCCGACTTCAACTGTATGTTGGATTATATGGTTTTATTTTATGTTGTGTATTTTCATATGTTTCGGGGACAATAAAGATATACAGAACTGAAAAAAAAGACAATGGTCAGTATGACTCATGATGTGATTTACAATGCTGGTATTCATCAACCTCTGAAGACATAGAGGAGATTTATTGGTCATCATGTTAAAACTGCTAAGCAAACTGCTAAGCATTCTGGTCCCAGATCTGTTTGTGCTCTTGCCAACTACTGTACATTGCTGTCTATGGAAGCTCGTTCCCACCATGCAATACATGTAATCTGACCACGAGTTATGAGATAGTAAGTCATAATTATGAAATAGTACGTCATTATTATGAGATAGCAAGTCATTATTATGAAATATGTAAGTCATAATCATGAGATACTAAGTCCTAATTATGAGATAGTAAGTCATTATTATGAGATACGTTTAGGCGATCTGTATCACATGAATTCAATGTGCACTTTGCATCAGGCCCTCCTCAACTTTCAAGGATAAACCTCATCGTGATCTCCAAAAGTATTGGGACAGTGACACAATTTGTTCTTATTTTGGGTTCTGTAGTCCAGCATTTTGGATTTGAAATTATTTAATGACTATGAGGTTAAATGCAGATTGTCAGCTTTTCATCCATATCGGGTGAACCGTTTAGAGATTACTGCACTTTATGTACATAGTCTTCCCATTTTAGGGGACCAAAAGTATTAGGACAATTTCACTTATATATATGTATAAAAGTAGTAAAAGGTTAAGTATTTGGTCCCATATTTATCGCACACCATGACTACATGAAGTTTGTGACTCTAACATTTTGTTGGATGCATTCGCTCTGTATTTTGGATGTGTTTCAGATTATTTTGTGCCCAATAGAAGTCAGTGCTGTCTTATTCAATAGAAATGAATGGTAAATAATGTATTGTATCATTTTGCAGTCACTTTAATTGTAAATAAGAATAGAATATGTTTCTAAACACTTCTGTATTCATGTGGATGCTATCATGATTACGGATAATCCTAATTGAATCATGCATTTAAAAAAACGCTAACCTCCTTTGTTATTGTAATGGTGAGAGGTTAGCATGTCTTGGGGGTGTGATGTGCTTCTGTAAATTTCTCCCTTATCACTATTCACAATTCATCAGGATGATCCGTAATCATAGTAGCATCCATATCAATGTAGAAGGGTTTAGAAACATATTGAACAACATAATTAGCACCCTTAGGTTAGTCAATGCATATGATTAAAATATCATTTATGTAGAAAATAAGATGATGTTCTTAGATCTGTGTCTTTGAGTGTGTAACAAGTTAAACCTGTAATCACTACAACCTATTGGAAAGCAATGACTTTTACCAATTTAGCCAGATTTGATTGATTGTGACAGGTTTCAATTAAACTGCTGCTACTGACTAGTTCCAGTGTACGGTAGATGTGTTGCTTCAAAACATGTGAAGCAACAAATATGAAAGACTTATCCACTAAAACATTTGCATAATTTAACATATTGTACATCTGACAGGATTTGTTACAAGTTTTTGCTGTTATAAACTTTACATAAAGTATTTTGAAAAGTGTGCTAATGTGTTTTAAAATGAAAAGGAACAAGAGACTGAAGGGGAATCATGATCAATGTAGTCATATCACACCTTCCACTAAGTGGCGCTATTGCTGATGTAGGGAACAGTTACAAAATATTTTTTTAAAGAAAGACAAAATAAAGAGAGAAAGAAAAAAGTATTGAGGGACAAAAGTGTATCCCCTCTGCCAGTGTGTGTGTGTGTGTGTGTGTGTGTTTGAGAGAGGGAGTGTGTTTGTCCTGGAACAGCTCTTCCACTTCCCGTCTCCCAGCACAGGACTGCTGCTGTGGAGATGGGACGCTGATCCAGACTGGGAATATTTCATGCCTGGAATCTTACATTTTAGAGCATTGTGAGGTACTGGGGAACACAGGAACTACTTGAAACAATCTGAAAGGAGATCATTTGGACTTGTTCTGGATTTTTTTATGTGTTAATTTTGTCGTTGGAGCCTTCTCCTGAAGCTGGAATAATGTCTCTGTGCAGTTGCAGGCAGGCCATGCTTGCAGCAGAGATCTGCACACTGATGGCCATTCTGGTGGCAGGCACTGCAGGACAAAGCCCTGACAGGAGGGAGGCAGGGTCCTCCTGCTATGGGGGGTTTGACCTTTACTTCGTTTTGGACAAGTGAGTGTGCTCCTCTGTCTTCTTGCAAGCTCCCAGTCTCACCTTACTGTAGAAGCATCCATAGCGGCTCTGTAAGATTCTGCTTCCATTTAGTCCCAACAAGTCACCTACCACGTTGGCCGTTTCTCTGCATTCTTATCAATTTTACCCAGATAAATACACTGAGCAATTACACTTTTCTTTACAAACTTCTCTAAACAAAAGGTAGTCTAATATTAATGTTTTGATAGCCAGATTAGCCATACTGTATCGCTCCAGGGCTCATTGGAAATGTATTAGTGTGTTAGGTGGGAGGGGGGGGGGGGGACTAAATCTGAGGAAGTAAATTAAGTTCCTCAGCTTCCTCACCTGCTCTATCACGAGGCTTCATAAATTTCTACAGGAAAATGGAAAGTAGAAATGGAAAAAACTGCCAACTAAACATATCTATAAACTTGCCGTGCTCTTATTGGCCTTAGAATAAGTTAGTGCTGTCTTACTCAATAGGCATCCTCTTGTGAGCAGTCACACTATTCAGGATGTAGGAAAGTTGCTTCGCAAACAAGATTGATTTTGGAACAAAATAGCCTTGCGAAACCATTAGTTCATATATTTTTTTACAAGTTATTTGGATGCATATGGTACTTACCATAAAGAGAACAATAAAATAAAAGAAGTTAAAGTCAGCTCTTGAAACTGGAAAAGCAACCACATCAGTTAGGAAGTGGCAAAACAGTGCATTGGTACGTTAGATTTGCTTTACTACTTTACCGTTCATCTCTCAGAGCAAATTCAAATCATTCAGATGGAATGTTCTATAGATCACATGCAGTATTTCACACACTTGAATCATAATGCAGTATGCATGTGTGTGACTGTGTTCATAGAGCATGCAGGACAATGAATGGTAGGCTCCTTCACTTCCCTTTCATAGTGTAATGTGGAGTGAGTTGGGAGAGCTCCTGTCTTTCTCTAGACCCCAACCCCCTCTCCATGTCTGTCTGGTCTGCAGAACCCTTTCACCATTAGGCCCAGATGTTCCAAAGCTCCAGAGTTTCTGGCAGCTGTGTCAGGACTGGGACTCATATCGCAGTACGGAGGATGGAAAAGTGGGAGGGAAGCAAAGGGAGGAAGAGAAAGAGAGGTGGAGAGAGAGAGAAAAAAGAGAGATCTTTTGATTCATCCTTTCCAATCAATGTATTCAGACTTTCAAGAAACAACATCTTTGAAGTATTGAAATTAAACGGATCCAGAAAATATGTGGGACATTCTATAACTATTCATATCTGCAGTATTGCTATTGTGTCAGTCGGAATCGGCCAATCACTCAAAACCTCTGGCACATCTGTGGGCTTATAGAAAAAGGCACGTGTTGCGATCCATCCATCCATGCATTGCTCTATGTGCCATACTTTTCTAAAGTCTAAAGTGTTCACATCTCAAAGTCGCAGTGACATTATCCTATTTGACTGGTGTTTTGGAAAATGCTGTGCTCACTTTGTGCTGCACCAGTGAATAATCATCTGAATAATATTTTTCCTTAATGCTGCCCAAACTACTCCCCATTTCAAAAGGTCCCTGCTTTTGTGACTGCACTAAAAAAACATATTTCTATGAAAACGTATTACATTAGTGCACACTTTTTCTCATTCTCTTGCTCTCTTTCTCTCCCACACACACACACACACACACACACACACACACACACACACACACACACACACACACACACACACACAATCCTCGTTCTGCTGGTTCTGCAGGGCAAAGATCATCTCTTCACTCAGACTAACTTTGATGTGATTCTGAAAAGATGCCTGACAGAAGTAAATCATAATGACATTTGTATAAAATGCATTCAAATTAACACCCCAAAGAGGATAAAGGATTATTCCACCACATCTCTTGTCGAAATGAAAAAAGCTAAGAAAGTACACAGTATTCTCAGAGGTGTCAGTAAAAGTCGGGGGGGAAACGATATTGATTTGCTCTGTGGTTTTATCGGTAACATTGTCATTACAGAGTTTCTCTTGGTTTCTTTCTTTCTCTATCACCCCAGATACGGTATATAATTGTATATAGTTTATTTTAATGCAGCTGTTTCTGCTCTCTGGCCAACTCCTTATGACATTAAGATGTTATATCAACAAATATGGCTGAATAAGCTGTAAGCAGGCCCAGGTAGACTTGAAGATAAAATTATCCATGGCAAGTGTATCAACATGCTTACATGCTTAGATGCTTGTGACTACTGCATGAGTTGAAATTGCATTCATCTCAGAATGCAGAATATTGAATGAACTGGCTTCTGGCCTGCTTAAAGGCCCAGAGCAGTCAACAACTAAATTGTCCTGTATTTTATATATATTTCCAACCTATGAGGTTGGAATAACACTGTGAAAATTGTGATAATGCCCTTTTAGTGTAAGAGCTGTTTGAAAATATGACCTTTACTCAAGTAGGAGTTTACTTGGTGACTTTCACTTTTACTTGAGTAATTTTCAATTAAAGTATCTTTACTTTTACTCAAGTATGGGAGTTGGTACTTTTTCCACCACTGGCCGCAGTTATTGTAAAGTTTTACCCAGCAAATATACATTTTATGTGATTGAACTATGTGATATTTGGCTATTCTGTTTTCATACATCATCTGAGTGATCTAACCAAATATAGTTAGCTAAAAGAAGAATACAATTTGACCCATTCTGAGACTTTGGCTTTTAGATGAACGTTAACCTAATTTACACAGACAAAGTAAATAGCAAAAAATCCTAGGTCTTTAAATATGTCATAACCAAGAATGCTAATGCTAGCTAGCTCGCTATCTTGTTCACTTGCTGACGTTAGCTTAGCTAATGTTGTTAGCTAACCCAGATCACAGACATTAAAACCAGTATACTGACCTGACCTGACCTAAAACAGGGAATTATTTACTAGGATTAAATTGGAATGTAAATTGGAAGGTGTATGTAAACTTCCAACTTCAACTGTATTGCATATAATTACCGTTGGAGTGCGTAATTGCCATGCGGTTTACATCAAATGCAACGGTGCCAAAAAAACAACAACAGCAGAATATAGGCTACAGTTGCCAGCAGAGGACTTCTTTGTTACCTAAAATAAAGACAATAGAATCAAAATTTAATGAGTAGACCTTGCCGCAGTTGAGAGGTTTATGGTATTATAAAAGCCTGCAGATGACCAATATAGCTCAATGCTATTTTTTAAGACGCAGGTGTCAAGCAGAGGTTAGTCAGGCGTTGGTATCAGGACATGTCAGTTAGACGTTCAATCCACAGGAGGTTGGTGGCACCTTAATTGTGGAGAACGGGCTTGGGGTAATGACTGGAGCGGAATCAGTGGAATAGTATCAAATACATCAAACACATGGTTTCCTGGTGTTTGATGCCATTTCATTTGCTCCGTTCTGACCATTATTATGAGCCATCCTCCCCTCAGCATTCTCCTGTGGTTTAATGGTAGGCGACAGTAGGTAGTTTGGCTCATTTTTGGCTCTTTTCACCCACCATATTCTAATTATTTTCACTTGCCCACTCTAACTATTCGCCTTCAGGTAATGGGTACTCAATCTAGTGGGCCACTGTAGGGTTATAATGGCCTGCAAAAAGGAGGTGTTGTTGCGAATTTGGAGGGCGGGTTGACATGAGACACACAGGCTACACAAGCACAGCCCCCAGTCTCCAGAATCTCAATATTATTTGTTTTATTGGGTCTGCTCATGTAGACTACTAACCTACAGTCATTAGAAAGATAGTTGCCATAAGGTTGGAAATACTACTGTTAGTAAAGCACCATGAATAAAGTTGTTAAAGTTGAATAAAGTTGTTATTATGAACTTCCCTTTGGTCATATAAACCTATAGATGTAGGGTCTTAATTTGAGACAGTTTTCAACAGCAGGAAAATAATCCTGCAGCGACAGGAAATGGTCATTATTATGTGGATTAGAATTCATATTTATTTAGGGGTTGATACATCTTCCATTAGGGCAAATCAAGTCTGACATTTTAAAGTGGAAATTACACACTTTAGAAGCCTTTTTAAACCTCATGCAGGAAAATTCTCAGCAACAAAAGAGTAATCAATTTAAGATTTTACATCTGTAGCTGTTAGACTCTCTAAAATACTGTAGGCTAAGCAAGGTGTTCGCCTAGGCTAAGCAACAGAACGATGTAGAGAATTTGAATGGCAGTCACAAGGACTCAAATGTATGGAGCGAGATACCTCCCAAAAGTTGAACGTACGTATCGTTAGGATCGTAAGAAACTCCCTACGTAATTGTTAGGATCGTAAGAAACTCCCTACGTAATTGTTAGGATCGTAAGAAACTCCCTACGTAATTGTTAGGATCGTAAGAAAACCCATGCGTGAAACATGAAACGTAACATTTAATCTGTGAATGTACAAACACCGTGTTCCGATTACGGACTAACATTTTAGGCTTGAACATATCTTGTGTTGCAATTTTGACGTACAATAACACCTTACGGAGTTTTGGTAGTTTCATCTCACCAACAAACAAAACAAATTCCCCACATGGCCTTTCAGGAGTGCCTCGTGAACAATCATAACACAATATAAAAAAATGTAAGCCAGGGAAACCGGAAAGAGGTATCCTGCACGTTTTCAAGTTAAAAGTCTCCATTTATTACTCCTCAGTTAAGTTTACATCACATTTAGGTAGCTAATGTAATGTATTTGTTTGCCAGCGCAAGTATAGGTAGCAATAACTGTATTATGCCTACAACAGTGAAGTTTCAGTTCACTAGGTGTGTCTCTATAGCATGGGCATAATTATCTCTGGGTGACGTGGACATCCCCATGCATGCACCTTATCAAAATATGACTAATTAAACATTGCACCATCCCATTCTCTGGGCTCTGTCTGCAATCATAAACAGTAGTATCTACCAGGAATAATGAAACATATAATAGATGTTTGGTGAATCTATGAATTAGGTATGACCACTGGATTCTTTGCCACTCAAAATGTTTGTTTTTTTAATAGATTCTTTTCATATTTATTTCATCACTCAAAATCTTGCCAAAGCATATTCTGTAGGAGGGGTTAATAAGACTTTATATGAATCGGGTCATGAACATATGGACTTTGAAATTAACAAGGGAGAGGTTAAACATAGTGTCACACCCTGATCTGTTTCACCTGTCCTTGACTCCACCCCCTCCAGGTGTCGCTCATCATCCCTGGTGTATTTATACTTGTGTTTTCTGTCTCTCTGTGCCAGTTTGTCTGGTTTGCCAAGTCAACCAGATGTCATCTCTTAGCTCCTATTTCCCCTCCAATCTCTATTTTTCCTAGTCATCCTGGTTTTGACCCTTGCCTGTCCTGACACCGAACCCGCCTGCCTGACCATTCTTCCTGCCCTGACCTCGAGCCTGCCTAACGTCTTGTACTGTTCGGACTCAGACCTGGTTACTGAACCACTGCCTGTCCTGACCTCGAGACTGTCTAACGCTCTGTACTGGTTGGACTCTGACCTGGTTTATGAACTCTCACCTGTATCCGACCTGCCTTTTGCCTACCACTTGTGTTATAATAGATATTGGAGCTCAACCTTCTGCCTCGTGTCTGCATATAGATCTCGCCTTGTGCCCTTATACATAGGCTAAATCTGGCATAAGCTTATTCCCACACTTTACAATAACTCTGTTGCAGTGGTCTTGGGTAGTCTCCGTATAGGCTCCATCACGACACTGTTGCCCAGCTGAAGAGCTTGTGATCTCCGTGCAGCAACACAGTACTATGAGCCTTCGAAACAGCACATCTCAGCCTCAGAAGATGCCCTTCTGGAGGCATGCATCAATAGAGTCATTATACTCTAATATTGGCCTACTAGCCAAATAAAGTGCAGAGCGTGCATGATGCGTGCAACTCGTCATTCCAACACATTTGAACATTTAACATTTAACATTTACATTTAAGTCATTTAGCAGACGCTCTTATCCAGAGCGACTTACAAATTGGTGCATTCACCTTATGACCTCCAGTGGAACAGTAGTGCATCTAAATCTTTTCAGGGGGAGGGGGGGTGAGAGGGATTACTTTATCCTATCCTAGGTATTCCTTAAAGAGGTGGGGTTTCAGGTGTCTCCGGAAGGTGGTGATTGACTCCGCTGTCCTGGCGTCGTGAGGGAGTTTGTTCCACCATTGGGGGGCCAGAGCAGCGAACAGTTTTGACTGGGCTGAGCGGGAACTGTACTTCCTCAGTGGTAGGGAGGCGAGCAGGCCAGAGGTGGATGAACGCAGTGCCCTTGTTTGGGTGTAGGGCCTGATCAGAGCCTGGAGGTACTGAGGTGCCGTTCCCCTCACAGCTCCGTAGGCAAGCACCATGGTCTTGTAGCGGATGCGAGCTTCAACTGGAAGCCAGTGGAGGGAGCGGAGGAGCGGGGTGACGTGAGAGAACTTGGGAAGGTTGAACACCAGACGGGCTGCGGCGTTCTGGATGAGTTGTAGGGGTTTAATGGCACAGGCAGGAGCCCAGCCAACAGCGAGTTGCAGTAATCCAGACGGGAGATGACAAGTGCCTGGATTAGGACCTGCGCCGCTTCCTGTGTGAGGCAGGGTC